>NW_028246501.1:0-45000 GCF_964263255.1 Lissotriton vulgaris
GCCTTGGTGGAGCTGTGTGGTGGGTGCATCGGTGGAGCTGTGTGGTGAGTGCATCGGTTGAGCTGTGTGGTGGGGGCATCGGTGGAGCTGGGTGTTGGGTGCATTGGTGGAGCTGTGTTGGTGGAGCTGTGTGGTGGTTGCATCAGTGGAGGTGTGTGGTGGGTGCATCGGTGGAGCTGTGTGGTGGGTGCATCGGCGGAGTTGTGTGGTGGGTGCTTTGGTGGAGCTGTTTGGTGGTTGCAACTGTGGAGCTGTGTGGTGGGTTCATCGGTGGAGCTGTGTGGTGGGTGAATCTGTGGAGCAGTGTGGTGGGTGCCTCGGTGGAGCTGTATGGTGGGTGCCTCGGTGGAGCTGTGTGGTGGGTGCCTCGGTGGACCTGTGTGGTGGGTGCATCAGTGGAGATGTGTCGGTGGAGCTGGGTGCATCGGTGGAGCTGTGTTGGTGGAGCTGTGTGGTGGTTGCATCAGTGGAGCTGTGTGGTGGGTGCATCGGTGGAGCTGTGTGGTGGGTGCATCGGTGGAGCTGTGTGGTGGGTGCATTGGTGGAGCTGTGTGGTGGTCGTATTGGTGGAGCTGTGTGGTTGGTGCATTGGTGGAGCTGTGTGGTGGGTACATCAGTTGAGCTGTGTGGTGGGGGCATCAGTGGAGCTGGGTGGTGGGTGCATCGGTTGAGCTGTGTGGTGGGTGCCTCGGTGGAGCTGTGCGGTAGGTGCAACGATGGAGCTGTGCGGTGGGTGCATCGGTGGGGCTGTGTGATGGGGGCATTGTTGGAGCTGGGTGGTGGTTGCATCAGTGGAGCTGTGTGGTGAGTGCATCGGTGGAGCTGTGTGGTGGTTGCATCGGTGGAGCTGTGTGGTGGATGCATCGGTGGAGCTGTGTGGTGGGTGCATCGGTGGAGCTGTATGGTGGGTGTCTCGGTGGAGCTGTGTGGTGGGTGCATCGGTGGAGCTGTGTGGTGGGTGCATCGGTGGAGCTGTGTTGTGGGTGCATCGGTGGAGCTGTGTCGGTTGAGCTGTGTGGTGGGGGCATCGGTGGAACTGGGTGTTGGGTGCATCGGTGGAGCTGTGTGGTGGTTGTATCAGTGGAGCTGTGTGGTGGGTGCATCGGTGGAGCTGTGTGGTGGGTGCATCGGTGGAGCTGTGTGGTGGGTGCATCAGTGGAGCTGTGTGTTGGGTGCATCAGTGGAGCTGTGGTGGGTGTATCGGTGGAGCTGTGTGGTGGGTGCATCGGTGGAGCTGTGTGGTGGGTGCATCGGTGGAGTTGGGTGGTGGGTGCATCGGTGGAGCTGTGTGGTGGGTGCATCGGTGGAGCTGTGTGGTGGGTGCATCGGTGGAGCTGTGTGGTGGGTGCATCGGTGGAGCTGTGTGGTGGGTACATCGGTGGAGCTGTGTCAGTTGAGCTGTGTGTTGGGGGCATCGGTGGAGCTGGGTGTTGGGTGCATCGGTGGAGCTGTGTTGGTGGAGCTCTGTGGTGGTTGCATCAGTGGAGCTGTGTGGTGGGTGCATCGGCGGAGTTGTGTGGTGGGTGCTTCGGTGGAGCTGTGTGGTGGGTGCAACTGTGGAGCTATGTGGTGGGTGCATCGGTGGAGTTGTGTGGTGGGTGCATCTGTGGAGCTGTGTGGTGAGTGCAATGGTGGAGCTGTGTGGTGGTTGCATCAGTGGAGCTGTGTGTTGGGTGCATCAGTGGAGCTGTGGTGGGTGTATCGGTGGAGCTGTGTGGTGGGTGCATCGGTGGAGCTGTGTGGTGGGTGCATCGGTGGAGTTGGGTGGTAGGTGCATCGGTGGAGCTGTGTGGTGGGTGCATCGGTGGAGCTGTGTGGTGGGTGCATCGGTGGAGCTGTGTGGTGGGTGCATCGGTGGAGCTGTGTCAGTTGAGCTGTGTGGTGGGGGCATCGGTGGAGCTGGGTGTTGGGTGCATCGGTGGAGCTGTGTTGGTGGAGCTCTGTGGTGGTTGCATCAGTGGAGCTGTGTGGTGGGTGCATCGGCGGAGTTGTGTGGTGGGTGCTTCGGTGGAGCTGTGTGGTGGGTGCAACTGTGGAGCTATGTGGTGGGTGCATCGGTGGAGTTGTGTGGTGGGTGCATCTGTGGAGCTGTGTGGTGAGTGCAATGGTGGAGCTGTGTGGTGGTTGCATCAGTGGAGCTGTGTGTTGGGTGCATCGCTGGAGCTGTGTGGTGGGTGCATCAGTGGAGCTGTATGGTGGGTGCCTCGGTGGAGCTGTGTGGTGGGTGCATCGGTGGAGCTGTGTGGTGGGTGCATCGGTGGAGCTGTGTGGTGGGTGCATCGGTGGAGCTGTGTCGGTTGAGCTGTGTGGTGGGGGCATCGGTGGAGCTGGGTGTTGGGTGCATCGGTGGAGCTGTGTTGGTGGAGCTGTGTGGTGATTGCATCAGTGGAGCTGTGTGGTGGGTGCATCGGTGGAGCTGTGTGGTGGGTGCATCAGTGGAGCTGTGTGGTGGGTGCATCAGTGGAGCTGTGTGTTGGGTGCATTGGTGGAGCTGTGGTGGGTGCATCGGTGAGCTGTGTGCTGGGTGCATCAGTGGAGCTGTGTGGTGGGTGCATTGGTGGAGCTGTGTGGTGGTTGCATCAGTGGAGCTGTGTGGTGGGTGCATCGGAGGAGCTGTGTTGGTGGAGCTGTGTGGTGGTTGCATCAGTGGAGCTGTATGGTGGGTGCATCGATGGAGCTGTGTGGTGGGTGCATCGGCGGAGTTGTGTGGTGGGTGCTTCGGTGGAGCTGTGTGGTGGGTGCAACTGTGGAGCTATGTGGTGGGTGCATCGGTGGAGCTGTGTGGTGGGTGCATCTGTGGAGCTGTGTGGTGGGTGCCTCGGTGGAGCTGTATGGTGGGTGCCTCGGTGGAGCTGTGTGGTGGGTGCCTCAGTGGAGCTGTGTGGTGGGTGCATTGGTGGAGCTGTGTGGTGGGTGCATCGGTGGAGCTGTGTCGGTGGAGCTGGGTGAATCGGTGGAGCTGTGTTGGTGGAGCTGTGTGGTGGTTGCATCAGTAGAGCTGTGAGGTGGGTGCATCGGTGGAGCTCTGTGGTGGGTGCATCAGTGGAGCTGTGTGGTGGGTGCATTGGTGGAGCTGTGTGGTGGTCATATCGGTGGAGCTGTGTGGTTGGTGCATTGGTGGAGCTGTGTGGTGGCTACATCGGTTGAGCTGTGTGGTGGGGGCATCAGTGGAGATGGGTAGTGGGTGCATCGGTGGAGCTGTGTGGTGGTTGCATCGGTGGAGCTGTGTGGTGGGTGCATCGGTGGAGCTGTGTGGTGGGTGCCTCGGTCGAGCTTTGTGGTGGGTGCATCGGTGGAGCTGTGCGGTGGGTGCATCGATGGAGCTGTGTGGTGGGTGCATGGGTGGAGCTGTGTGGTGGGGGCATAGGTGGAGCTGGGTGGTGGGTGCATTGGTGGAGCTGTGTGGTGGGTGAATCGGTGGAGCTGTGTGGTGGGTGTATCAGTGGAGCTGTGTGGTGGTTGCATCGATGGAGCTGTGTGGTGGTTGCATCGGTGGAGCTGTGTGGTGGGTGCATCGGTGGAGCTGTATGGTGGGTGCCTCGGTGGAGCTGTGTGGTGGGTGCATCGGTGGAGCTCTGTGGTGGGTGCATCAGTGGAGCTGTGTCTGTTGAGCTGTGTGGTGGGGGCATTGGTGGAGCTGGGTGGTGGGTGCATCGGTGGAGCTGTGTTGGTGGAGCTGTGTGGTGGTTGCATCAGTGGAGCTGTGTGGTGGGTGCATCGGTGGAGCTGTGTGGTGGGTGCATCGGTTGAGCTGTGTGGTGGGTGCATCGGTGGAGCTGTGTTGTGGGTGCCTTGGTCGTGCTGTGTGGTGGGTGCAGCGCCAGAGCTGTGTGGTGGGTGCATTGGCAGAGCTGTGTGGTGGGTGCATCGGCGGAGCTGTGTGGTGGGTGCATCTGCGGAGCTGTGTGGTGGGTGCATCGGCGGAGCTGTGTGGTGGGTGCTTCGGTGGAGCTGTGTGGTGGGTGCAACTGTGGAGCTGTGTGGTGGGTGCATCAATGGAGTTGTGTGGTGGGGTCCTCGGTGGAGCTGTGTGGTGGGGGCATTGTTGGAGCTGGGTGGTGGGTGCATCGGTGGAGCTGTGTAGTGGGTGTATCGGTGGAGCTGTGTGGTAAATGCATCGGTGGAGCTCTGTGGTGGGTGCATCGGTGGAGCTGTATGGTGGACGCCTTGGTGGAGCTGTGTGGTGGGTGCATCGGTGGAGCTGTGTGGTGAGTGCATCGGTTGAGCTGTGTGGTGGGGGCATCGGTGGAGCTGGGTGTTGGGTGCATTGGTGGAGCTGTGTTGGTGGAGCTGTGTGGTGGTTGCATCAGTGGAGGTGTGTGGTGGGTGCATCGGTGGAGCTGTGTGGTGGGTGCATCGGCAGAGTTGTGTGGTGAGTGCTTTGGTGGAGCTGTTTGGTGGGTGCAACTGTGGAGCTGTGTGGTGGGTTCATCGGTGGAGCTGTGTGGTGGGTGAATCTGTGGAGCAGTGTGGTGGGTGCCTCGGTGGAGCTGTATGGTGGGTGCCTCGGTGGAGCTGTGTGGTGGGTGCCTCGGTGGACCTGTGTGGTGGGTGCATCGGTGGAGCTGTGTGGTGGGTGCATCGGTGGAGCTGTGTCGGTGGAGCTGGGTGCATCGGTGGAGCTGTGTTGGTGGAGCTGTGTGGTGGTTGCATCAGTGGAGCTGTGTGGTGGGTGCATCGGTGGAGCTGTGTGGTGGGTGCATCGGTGGAGCTGTGTGGTGGGTGCATTGGTGGAGCTGTGTGGTGGTCGTATTGGTGGAGCTGTGTGGTTGGTGCATTGGTGGAGCTGTGTGGTGGGTACATCGGTTGAGCTGTGTGGTGGGGGCATCAGTGGAGCTGGGTGGTGGGTGCATCGGTGGAGCTGTGTTGGTGGAGCTGTTTGGTGGTTGCATCAGTGGAGCTGTGTGGTGAGTGCATCGGTGGAGCTGTGTGGTGGGTGCATTGGTGGAGCTGTGTCGGTGGAGCTCGGTGGTGGGTGCATCGGTGGAGCTGTGTTGGTGGAGCTGTGTGGTGGTTGCATCAGTGGAGCTGTGTGGTGGTTGCATCAGTGGAGCTGTGTGGTGGGTGCATCGGTGGAGCTGTGTGGTGGGTGCATCGGTGGAGCTATGTGGTGGGTGCATCGGTTGAGCTGTGTGGTGGGTGCCTCGGTGGAGCTGTGCGGTAGGTGCATCGATGGAGCTGTGCGGTGGGTGCATCGGTGGGGCTGTGTGGTTGGGGCATTGTTGGAGCTGGGTGGTGGGTGCATCAGTGGAGCTGTGTGGTGAGTGCATCGGTGGAGCTGTGTGGTGGTTGCATCGGTGGAGCTGTGTGGTGGATGCATCGGTGGAGCTGTGTGGTGGGTGCATCGGTGGAGCTGTATGGTGGGTGCCTCGGTGGAGCTGTGTGGTGGGTGCATCGGTGGAGCTGTGTGGTGGGTGCATCGGTGGAGCTGTGTTGTGGGTGCATCGGTGGAGCTGTGTCGGTTGAGCTGTGTGGTGGGGGCATCGGTGGAACTGGGTGTTGGGTGCATCGGTGGAGCTGTGTTGGTGGAGCTGTGTGGTGGTTGCATCAGTGGAGCTGTGTGGTGGGTGCATCGGTGGAGCTGTGTGGTGGGTGCATCGGTGGAGCTGTGTGGTGGGTGCATCAGTGGAGCTGTGTGTTGGGTGCATCAGTGGAGCTGTGGTGGGTGTATTGGTGGAGCTGTGTGGTGGGTGCATCGGTGGAGCTGTGTGGTGGGTGCATCGGTGGAGTTGGGTGGTGGGTGCATCGGTGGAGCTGTGTGGTGGGTGCATCGGTGGAGCTGTGTGGTGGGTGCATCGGTGGAGCTGTGTGGTGGGTGCATCGGTGGAGCTGTGTCAGTTGAGCTGTGTGGTGGGGGCATCGGTGGAGCTGGGTGTTGGGTGCATCGGTGGAGCTGTGTTGGTGGAGCTCTGTGGTGGTTGCATCAGTGGAGCTGTGTGGTGGGTGCATCGGCGGAGTTGTGTGGTGGGTGCTTCGGTGGAGCTGTGTGGTGGGTGCAACTGTGGAGCTATGTGGTGGGTGCATCGGTGGAGTTGTGTGGTGGGTGCATCTGTGGAGCTGTGTGGTGGGTGCCTCGGTGGAGCTGTATGGTGGGTGCCTCGGTGGAGCTGTGTGGTGGGTGCCTCGGTGGAGCTGTGGGGTGGGTGCATCGGTGGAGCTGTGTGGTGGGTGCTTCGGTGAAGCTGTGTGGTGGGTGCATCGGTGGAGCTGTGTGGTGGGTGCATCGGTTGAGCTGTGTGGTGGGTGCCTCGGTGGAGCTGTGTCGGTGGGGCTGGGTGCATCGGTGGACCTGTGTTGGTGGAGCTGTGTGGTGGTTGCATCAGTGGAGCTGTGTGGTGGGTGCATCGGTGGAGCTCTGTGGTGGGTGCATCGGTGGAGCTGTGTGGTGGGTGCATTGGTGGAGCTGTGTGGTGGTCCTATCGGTGGAGCTGTGTGGTTGGTGCATTGGTGGAGCTGTGTGGTGGGTACATCGGTTGAGCTGTGTGGTGGGGGCATTGGTGGAGCTGGGTAGTGGGTGCATCGGTGAAGCTGTGTTGGTGGAGCTGTGTGGTGGTTGCATCGGTGGAGCTGTGTGGTGGGTGCATCAGTGGAGCTGTGTGGTGGGTGCCTCGGTCGAGCTTTGTGGTGGGTGCATCAGTGGAGCTGTGCGATGGGTGCATCGATAGAGCTGTGTGGTGGGTGCATGGGTGGATCTGTGTGATGGGGGCATAGGTGGAGCTGGGTGGTGGGTGCATTGGTGGAGCTGTGTGGTGGGTGAATCGGTGGAGCTGTGTGGTGGGTGCATCAGTGGAGCTGTGTGGTGGTTGCATCGATGGAGCTGTGTGGTGGGTGCATGGGTGGAGCTGTGTGATGGGTGCATTGGTGGAGCTGTATGGTGGGTGCCTCGGTGGAGCTGTGTGGTGGGTGCATCAGTGGAGCTCTGTGGTGGGTGAATCAGTGGAGCTGTGTCTGTTGAGCTGTGGGGTGGGGGCATTGGTGGAGCTGGGTGGTGGGTGCATCGGTGGAGCTGTGTTGGTGGAGCTGTGTGGTGGTTGCATCAGTGGAGCTGTGTGGTGGGTGCATCGGTGGAGCTGTGTGGTGGGTGCATCGGTGGAGCTGTGTGGTGGGTGCATCGGTGGAGCTGTGTGGTGGGTGCCTTGGTCGTGCTGTGTGGTGGGTGCATCACCAGAGCTGTGTGGTGGGTGCATCGGCAGAGCTGTGTGGTGGGTGCATTGCCAGAGCTGTGTGGTGGGTGCATCGGCGGAGCTGTGTGGTGGGTGCATCGGCGGAGCTGTGTGGTGGGTGCATCGGCGGAGCTGTGTGGTGGGTGCATCGGCGGAGCTGTGTGGTGGGTGCTTCGGTGGAGCTGTGTAGTGGGTGCAACTGTGGGGCTGTGTGGTGGGTGCATCAATGGAGCTGTGTGGTGGGTGCATTGGTGGAGCTGTGTGGTGGGGGCATTGTTGGAGCTGGGTGGTGGGTGCATCGGTGGAGCTGTGTGGTGGGTGCATCGGTGGAGCTGTGTGGTGAGTGCATCGGTGGCGCTGTGTGGTGGGTGCATCGGTGGAGCTGTATGGTGGGCGCCTCGGTGGAGCTGTGTGGTGGGTGCATCGGTGGAGCTGTGTGGTGAGTGCATCGGTTGAGCTGTGTGGTGGGGGCATCGGTGGAGCTGGGTGTTGGGTGCATCGTTGGAGCTGTGTTGGTGGAGCTGTGTGGTGGTTGCATCAGTGGAGGTGTGTGGTGGGTGCATCGGTGGAGCTGTGTGGTGGGTGCATCGGCGGAGTTGTGTGGTGGGTGCTTCGGTGGAGCTGTGTGGTGAGTGCAACTGTGGAGCTGTGTGGTGGGTGCATCGGTGGAGCTGTGTGGTGGGTGAATCTGTGGAGCTGTGTGGTGGGTGCCTCGGTGGAGCTGTATGGTGGGTGCCTCGGTGGAGCTGTGTGGTGGGTGCCTCGGTGGAGCTGTGTGGTGGGTGCATCGGTGGAGCTGTGTGGTGGGTGCATCGGTGGAGCTGTGTGGTGGGTGCATCGGTGGAGCTGTGTGGTGGGTGCATCGGTGGAGCTGTGTCGGTTGAGCTGTGTGGTGGGGGCATCGGTGGAGCTGGGTGTTGGGTGCATCGGTGGAGCTGTGTTGGTGGAGCTGTGTGGTGGTTGCATCAGTGGAGCTGTGTGGTGGGTGTGTGAGAAGTTGGCCCGATATGCAACGTTCGCTATTCTAGCGACCGCTAAGTATCGTTCCAACGACCCTTATGGTGTTTGGTTGTAAGTCAACCTATAGACCAGCTATCCTAGTAGCGTGGATACGAGCAGTCTAAGGCTAAAGACTCGAGAGGGCGTGTTAAGCCAGCTGTTTACCACACATGTACCCCTTGAACACCCAGTGAAAGGACACCACACAAGTGTTATGAAAATAAACAGTATATTTATTAAGAATCACAACAGCCCTGTACTCTTTATGAGGGCAGGGTACTTAGCACAAACCAAATCTCTTTAGTAAATACTTTAAGTGCACAGTTAAAACAAGTGTCCGAGGACACGGAAAGGTTAAGGCAAGTCGGAAGCGAGGGACTCGGGACCCTAGAGTAAGGAGGCTATGCAGGCACTGAAATGCCGAGTTACCTAGCCACGAGGGCTGCGGCTGCACAAGTCTTACAGGCGTCGGGGTCTTCGCTGACGAGCCAGGAGCCGGAAGAAAAGGAGTTGCTGGCCGGCGACCAGTGCTGAATAGTTCGTAGAGATCCAAGCCTGGATCGGTGATTGATGAAACCTGAAAGCAGAGGGGACCAAGTTCGTACTACTAGCCAGTAGTCAGAGGGTACCAGGAAGGCACCTGTTGGCCGTCACCTCGACCAGGTGAGTGGGCGACGCTAGGCTCTGCAGTCTCGGACCAGGAGGCGTTGTCGGCGACCACGGTGGAGGTGCGAGCTGTCCCACGATGGATGTCGCTGTCGGCGTCTCGAGTGGACCAGGAGGGTCCTGGGTGCTCCTTGAAAAGATGGAAGCAAGGGCCAGTCTGGAGCAACCAGACCGGCAGTGATGATTCTCGGATGTCGTCACAGAAGGACACAAGCCAGCGGCTAGTGACCAGACAACGTGCTGAGCAGCGAGCAGAAGGGCCCCACGCAGATCGTGGAGATGCTGGGAGACTGCACTTCGGTGCTGGAGCGGCTCAGGGTCGGGGCTTCTCGGACCCCAGAGCACTCACCAGAGAGTTACCTCGATGGTCGTGCTGGTTTTTAAGAGCGTGCAGGTTCTGATGATGGCCGGTCCCTCGAGGTCTCGTCGGACCCACAGATCACAGCTGAGCTGATGACGTGGGTAGAGGTCAGAGGTGCCAGGGAAGCCGGCTCTCGTCGAGCTGGGCCGTCGGATTCCTTGAGGAAGGACTTACAGCAAACCGCAGAGTTCTTAGATGGTGCCCGCTGATGCAGGGTGACTACTCCTTAGCCACAAGGGAGAAATCTTGAGAAGAGTCTTGAAGTCCTTTCGTAGAAAGTATTCTTGATTCAAAGATGATCTAATTTGGAAGGGTCCCCGCTCCGGCCTTTATCCTAAAGAAAGGGGTGGGTACATGACTAGGTCCTGCCCTAAGGGTGGGACCAGGAAGGGGAGTAGTTACACCCCTCTCCCCTGCCGGACTTTCCCCAGGCCAGGGCTGTCGCCCCTGGAACTGGTTCTAACCGGCAGATGCGTAGTGAGCACCGGGGTGCCACTCCGCAGTCACCTTCTCGCAAAAGCCCTACCTACCCAGAATACACAAACCCTGTCTGGGACGGTGCGAACACCGCCCTCGACAGGAAACCCTTTGTCCAAGTGCTCCTCGCTGGAAGGACTCCCAGCAGCAGGAGGTCAGACTCGTGTCTGTGGTGGCAGCGTCCATTTTGTGGAGCTGAGGCTTTCGTTAACTTTAACCGGGGTTCACAGTTACGTACATGTCGTGTCCCTCTAGAAGGGCGGAATGCTAACCTCGTCGCCAGAGTTGGTGAGAGGGCAGCATCCCGATTCGTATGACACCTTACTCGACATGTCTTGATAACGCGACACCGAAGTTACCGATGTGGCACGCGTTATCATGGAACAGCCATTGGGTCTTTTCTCCGCAAGCTGCAACCGGCTCGGCTCGGGCCAGAACACAGTTCACGCGAGCCCATGCACTCTGCCTTCAGGATTGTCAAGGCCTGCCATAGGAGTGACTGATAGGGACTCTGGTGTCCATTGTTTGGTTAGATATAGAGCTACTATATCTAAAGCAAAGGGTGATTACACGACTTCGCCCCAGCTGTCATGCAGCCAGTTGTGTCAAATTTAGGAGGCCAGCCAGGGGTGGCATAATACATGCTGCAGCCCCTGGCGGCCCTGGGTACACCTATGCCCTGAGTTACAGGGTCTGATAAGGTGGCCCAGTACCAATTGGTAAATGCACCTAGGGTACATGTTGTAATTTAGAAAGAGAACAGCCAGGCTGTGGGTCTGATTGGCAGGCCCACAGCCAGAGAAAGTCGTAAACCAGTGAAACAAAAGCAAAAAATCTGGGTGATCATAGGATTGCAGACCCTACTCTCCTACATGACCCCCCCCCAAACGTCGGAACAACTAGCTAACCTTGACCAGGTAAGTCTTCTTGTTCTAAGTGGAAATATCTGGAGAGCCCATCGGCATTGCCATGATCAGTACCAGGTCTATGTTCCACTGTGAAGTCCATCCCCTGTAGGGAAATGGACCACCTAAGCAGTTTGGGGTTTTCACCCTTCATCTGATTTAGCCACAAGAGGGGCTTATGGTCGGTCTGAATCTTGAAGTGAGTGCCAAACAAGTATGGCCTCAGCTTCTTCAGGGCCCAAACCACAGCAAAGGCCTCCCTCTCAGTAGCTGACCAATTCTTCTCTCTAGGGGTCAGCCTTCTGCTTATAAAAGCAATGGGCTGGTCTTGACCATCAAAATTCAGTTGAGAAAGAACAGCTCCCACACCCAACTCAGAAGCATCTGTTTGGACAATGAATGGTTTGGAGTAGTCAGGACTCTTGAGGATAGGTGCCGTGCACATGGCCTGCTTTAGGTCATCGAATGCTTTTTGACAGCTCGCTGTCCACTGAACCTTTTTTGGCATTTTCTTACTTGTCAGTTCATTTAATGGTGTCACGAGGGAACCATAGTTCCTGACAAACTTCCTATAGTAACCAGTCAGGCCCAAGAAAGCTCGAACCTGAGTCTGGGTTGTTGGAGGAGCCCAGTCCCTGATTGACTGTATCTTGCTCTCCAGTGGCTGAACCTGACCTCCACCTACAAGGTGGCCCAGGTATACAACCTGTGTCTGCCCTATCTGGCACTTGGTGGCCTTGATAGTGAGGCCTGCTGCTTGCAGCGCCTCCAATGTCTTCCGCAGGTGGACCAGGTGATCCTCCCAGGTGGAGCTAAAGACAGCAATATCGTCAAGATACGCCGCACAGAAGTCATCCAGCCCAGTAAGGACGTGATTCACCAACCGTTGGAAGGTGGCAGGTGCATTTTTCAGACCAAAGGGCATCACCACGAACTGATAATGCCCACCAGGGGTTGAAAATGCTGTTTTAGGCTTGGCGTCCTCAGCTAACCTGATTTGCCAGTACCCAGCTGTCAGGTCAAACGTACTTAAGTAGTTGGCCGAAGCCAGCCTATCAATAAGCTCGTCTGCCCTTGGTATTGGGTGGGCGTCAGTCTTAGTGACTGCATTGAGACCCCTGTAGTCTACGCAGAACCTCATCTCTCTCTTACCACCCTGGGTGTGAGGTTTCGGCACTAGAACTACGGGACTAGCCCAAGGGCTATCCGAGGGTTCAATGACTCCCAGCTCCAACATTTTCTGCACTTCACTTTTGATGCAGTCTCTAACGTGATCAGGCTGCCTGTAGATTTTACTCTGTACGGGCAAGCTGTCACCAGTGTCGACCTCATGGGTGCACCAATCGGTCTGACTGGGTGTCAGAGAAAACAGATGTCGGAACGACTGAAGAACCTGTTTACAGTCGCTCTGTTGATGTTCGGAGAGGCTGCCACAAAAGACAACACCGTCTACCGAGCCATCGTCAGGATTCTGAGTGAGCAGGTCGGGGAGAGGGTCACTCTCCTCTTCCTGTCCCTCGTCTAGGGCCATGAGCAAACTCATGTCCTTCCTGTCGACATATGCTTTTAGCCTGTTGACATGAAGCACCCTGTGGGGGCTCCGGGGAGTTCCCAGGTCGACCAGGTAGGTGACCTCTCCCTTCTTCTCCAGGATGGTGTGGGGCTCGGACCATTTGTCCTTGAGTGCTGCTGGGGCCACTGGCTCCAACACCCACACCTTCTGTCCGGGCTGGTAAACAGTCAAGACAGCCTTTTGGTCATGCCAAGTTTTTTGGAGTTCTTGGCTGGCCTTAAGGTTTTCAGATGCCTTCTCCATGTATTCAGCCATCCGCGAGCGGAGGCCGAGCACATAGTCCACTATGTTGGTTGCCGGCTTTTTGAGAGGTCTCTCCCATCCTTCCTTCACCAAACACAGGGGTCCTCTTACAGGATGCCCGTACAAAAGTTCAAAAGGGCTGTAGCCAACCCCCTTCTGTGGGACTTCTCTGTAGGCGAACAAGAGGCAGGGGATCAGGACGTCCCCTCTACGCCGAAGCTTTTCCGGTAGTCCATGAATCATCCCTTTTAGGGTCCTGTTGAATCTCTCAACAAGCCCATTGCATTGTGGATGATAGGGTGTAGTGAACTTGTAGTTGACACCACACTCCTTCCACATAGCAGTTAAGTAGCTCGACATAAAGTTTGCACCTCTGTCGGAGACGACCTCCTTAGGGAAGCCCACTCTGGAGAACACTCCAACCAGGGCTCTTGCCACAACAGGTGCTGTAGTGGTCCTAAGGGGAATAGCTTCAGGGTACCTGGTGGCATGATCCACTACCACCAGTATAAACTTGTGCCCTGATGCTGTTGGTGGTTCCATGGGACCGACGATGTCGATCCCCACCCGTTCAAAGGGCACCCCCACCACAGGCATTGGTATAAGGGGGGCCTTTGTCGTGCCACCTGACTTACCACTGGCTTGGCAAGTGACACAGGAGCGGCAAAACTCCTTGGTATCTTCATTCATGTGAGGCCAGTGAAAGTGCGAGACAAGCCTGTCCCACGTTTTCGTCTGGCCTAAGTGACCTGCTAAGGGAATCTCGTGGGCCAAGGTAAGTAGGAAACCACGCTGAGACAAGGGGACGACCAGCCTCCTGGTCATGCCAGGCTTGGGGTCTCTTGCCTCAGTGTACAGGAGTCCATCTTCCCAGTATACCTTGTGGGTACCTGTGGCGTTCCCAGCAGCCTCAGCAGCAGCCTGCTGTCTGAGGGGTTCAAGAGAAGGGCAGTCTAACTGGTCCTTCCCCAGGTCTTCCCTTGAGGGTCCCCCTGAGCCCAAGAATTCAACTTGATCAAGTTCGAACTCCCGAGGCTCAGTTTCCCTCAATTCCTGTAGGTCAGCCTCCTCTGAGACTTGATCCTCGACCTGGGGCAAGGGGGAAGGCGCAGCCTTAACCCTACTGCTCTTTTTCTTGGGAGGTGTCTGGTCCGTTGTTCCAGGATCCAGCACCTGTTCAGTGGGGCATTTCCTGACCTGTGACCTAGTCACAGCGAACACATGTGCTGGCAAACCTAACATTTCCATGTGAGTCCGGTGCTCCACTTCTGACCATTGTGGCGACTCCAAATCATTGCCCAACAAACAATCCACTGGGAGGTCTGGACTAACTACAACCTTCTTTTGGCCAGTTACCCCTCCCCAGGAGAAAGCTACAATTGCCATACTGTGATTGGTAGTGACATTGCTTGCATTGGTCACCAGGAATTCTGTACCTGGCATGATCTGTCCAGGGTCCACAAAGTTAGGCGTCACCATGGTGACGCTGGCACAAGTGTCCCTATAGGCCTGAGCCATCTTTCCATTTATGAAAGGCGTCTGTCGGTATTTGCCCAGCGTATTGGGACTTATGTCAGGGGACACGTCCGCGTCCCCCGTACTGACAAGGACAGCCTGAGTGAGTGTGCCAACTAAGTTATCACGCCCCTCAGAACCCAGGGTTAACCCTACTAAACCCTTGGGAGGCGCACTACCACTGCTGACTGTACTAGGGGGCACAGGTGCCTTAGGGGCTGCAGTGGCAGGAGTCTGCCCTCCTCCTTTCTTGGTGCACTCACTAAACCAGTGAGATTTACTTTTACAGTACTGGCACCATCTTTTGGATTGGCCTTCTTTCTTCTTTTGGGGAGCCTGACCCCCACCCTCTTTGGGTTGTTGGGGACCTGTCGAAGACTTCTGGTCATTTTGTTCCCCCTTAGAATCTTTACCCTTCTGGTCTGCTTTCTTCTGACCACCTTGATTCTGGCCCTGGTTCTGTTTAACTCTCGTACGAACCCATTTGTCTGCCTTCTGCCCCAATTCTTGGGGAGAGGTCAGATCCGAGTCGACAAGATGCTGATGCAACAACTGGTTCTGACAATTGTTTAAAATTTGTTCTCTCATCATCAAATTATACAATCCTTTGTAATCAGTAACCTTACTGCCCAACAACCAGCCCTCAAAAGCCTTAGTGGCACAATCGACAAAATCAGACCAATCTTGAGACTGCGTTTTCTGGGTATCCCTGAACAGCACCCTGTACTGCTCAGTGGTTAGGCCGAACCCTTCAACGAGTGTATTCTTCAAGACTTGGTAATTATTAGCGTCCTCTACCCTTGTGGTGAGGAGCTTGTCTCTTCCTTTTCCTTCAAAGGAGAGCCACAAGATAGCTGCCCACTGACTCTGGGGAACGCCTTGCACAGTGCAGGCCCTCTCCAAAGCAGTAATCCATTTGTGGATGTTGTCCCCTTGTTTAAAGGGGGGCACTATCTTCCCAAGGTGTTTCGTATCGAAACTCTTTTCCCTATTACTAGGTACATTGCTGCCACCAGTGGGGATTGCCCCACTTAACTGTTGCTCTCTAGCGAAAGCAAGCTTTTCCTTGGCCAGGGCAAGTTCTTCCCTTTCGATCCTTAGATTAGCTGCCCTTTCTTTCGCTTCGTACACTCTCCTCTGAGGGGACGTCATCCCTCTTTGAGAAGAGTTGTGAGAGCCGTTGGTATGAAGGGATCTGCCAGAGTCTCTTGACAGAGATCGGGCTCGTCCATTCCCCAGGTTAAGCGGAACCGACAGTAGCGCCGGGGTTCCCCCAGTACCACTATCGTGTCTGCTTAAGTTGGACCGTGTTAGTCTGACGACTTCTACCTGTCCCTTATCTGCCTCGTCCCCAGAGAGATCCTCATCCTCATCCTCCTCCACATCCTCGTTCTCGGTTGCGAGGTGAATGAGGTCAGGATCGTCCCGGGTTCCCTCGAGGGGAGGCATGTCTCCTTCTGGATTAGAAGAGCTACGAAGTTTCTCAGCTCTTCTGGCATCATAAGTCTCCAAGAGACCAATCAGAAAGGACGTTGTGGGGTTAGACCCCTGCTGAATCTTCCGGGAGTGACACAATCGTCTTAACTCCTTGAAGCTCAGCACAGTATATCCTGAAGGGATGACCTGTGGAGGGTCAACTGACACAAGGGGAGACTCAGAGTTTCCTCCTTGGCCCGACATACTGTTTCTAGTGTGGTGTAAGTGATGCACCTACCTACACTATGTGTTTTCCTACTGATCCCTTGCTAAGAGTTGTAGCCAAGGTGTGCTAAGCCTTGAGGAGCTACAACAGCTGGTTCAGTAGAACTCAGAGTATTCTAAGCTTTAGATATATGTACTAACAGTACTTGCGCGATCTTTCAACAAGATATTCTTAGGATACGTGTGGTAAAACAACAGCAAGCTCAAATCCCAACCGCTGCTCACCAATGTGAGAAGTTGGCCCGATATGCAACGTTCGCTATTCTAGCGACCGCTATGTATCGTTCCAACGACCCTTATGGTGTTTGGTTGTAAGTCAACCTATAGACCAGCTATCCTAGTAGCGTGGATACGAGCAGTCTAAGGCTAAAGACTCGAGAGGGCGTGTTAAGCCAGCTGTTTACCACACATGTACCCCTTGAACACCCAGTGAAAGGACACCACACAAGTGTTATGAAAATAAACAGTATATTTATTAAGAATCACAACAGCCCTGTACTCTTTATGAGGGCAGGGTACTTAGCACAAACCAAATCTCTTTAGTAAATACTTTAAGTGCACAGTTAAAACAAGTGTCCGAGGACACGGAAAGGTTAAGGCAAGTCGGAAGCGAGGGACTCGGGACCCTAGAGTAAGGAGGCTATGCAGGCACTGAAATGCCGAGTTACCTAGCCACGAGGGCTGCGGCTGCACAAGTCTTACAGGCGTCGGGGTCTTCGCTGACGAGCCAGGAGCCGGAAGAAAAGGAGTTGCTGGCCGGCGACCAGTGCTGAATAGTTCGTAGAGATCCAAGCCTGGATCGGTGATTGATGAAACCTGAAAGCAGAGGGGACCAAGTTCGTACTACTAGCCAGTAGTCAGAGGGTACCAGGAAGGCACCTGTTGGCCGTCACCTCGACCAGGTGAGTGGGCGACGCTAGGCTCTGCAGTCTCGGACCAGGAGGCGTTGTCGGCGACCATGGTGGAGGTGCGAGCTGTCCCACGACGGATGTCGCTGTCGGCGTCTCGAGTGGACCAGGAGGGTCCGGGGTGCTCCTTGAAAAGATGGAAGCAAGGGCCAGTCTGGAGCAACCAGACCGGCAGTGATGATTCTCGGATGTCGTCACAGAAGGACACAAGCCAGCGGCTAGTGACCAGACAACGTGCTGAGCAGCGAGCAGAAGGGCCCCACGCAGATCGTGGAGATGCTGGGAGACTGCACTTCGGTGCTGGAGCGGCTCAGGGTCGGGGCTTCTCGGACCCCAGAGCACTCACCAGAGAGTTACCTCGATGGTCGTGCTGGTTTTTAAGAGCGTGCAGGTTCTGATGATGGCCGGTCCCTCGAGGTCTCGTAGCACCCACAGATCACAGCTGAGCTGATGACGTGGGTAGAGGTCAGAGGTGCCAGGGAAGCCGGCTCTCGTCGAGCTGGGCCGTCGGATTCCTTGAGGAAGGACTTACAGCAAACCGCAGAGTTCTTAGATGGTGCCCGCTGATGCAGGGTGACTACTCCTTAGCCACAAGGGAGAAATCTTGAGAAGAGTCTTGAAGTCCTTTCGTAGAAAGTATTCTTGATTCAAAGATGATCTAATTTGGAAGGGTCCCCGCTCCGGCCTTTATCCTAAAGAAAGGGGTGGGTACATGACTAGGTCCTGCCCTAAGGGTGGGACCAGGAAGGGGGGTAGTTACACCCCTCTCCCCTGCCGGACTTTCCCCAGGCCAGGGCTGTCGCCCCTGGAACTGGTTCTAACCGGCAGATGCGTAGTGAGCACCGGGGTGCCACTCCGCAGTCACCTTCTCGCAAAAGCCCTACCTACCCAGAATACACAAACCCTGTCTGGGACGGTGCGAACACCGCCCTCGACAGGAAACCCTTTGTCCAAGTGCTCCTCGCTGGAAGGACTCCCAGCAGCAGGAGGTCAGACTCGTGTCTGTGGTGGCAGCGTCCATTTTGTGGAGCTGAGGCTTTCGTTAACTTTAACCGGGGTTCACAGTTACGTACATGTCGTGTCCCTCTAGAAGGGCGGAATGCTAACCTCGTCGCCAGAGTTGGTGAGAGGGCAGCATCCCGATTCGTATGACACCTTACTCGACATGTCTTGATAACGCGACACCGAAGTTACCGATGTGGCACGCGTTATCATGGAACAGCCATTGGGTCTTTTCTCCGCAAGCTGCAACCGGCTCGGCTCGGGCCAGAACACAGTTCACTCGAGCCCATGCACTCTGCCTTCAGGATTGTCAAGGCCTGCCATAGGAGTGACTGATAGGGACTCGGGTGTCCATTGTTTGGTTAGATATAGAGCTACTATATCTAAAGCAAAGGGTGATTACACGACTTCGCCCCAGCTGTCATGCAGCCAGTTGTGTCAAATTTAGGAGGCCAGCCAGGGGTGGCATAATACATGCTGCAGCCCCTGGCGGCCCTGGGTACACCTATGCCCTGAGTTACAGGGTCTGATAAGGTGGCCCAGTACCAATTGGTAAATGCACCTAGGGTACATGTTGTAATTTAGAAAGAGAACAGCCAGGCTGTGGGTCTGATTGGCAGGCCCACAGCCAGAGAAAGTCGTAAACCAGTGAAACAAAAGCAAAAAATCTGGGTGATCATAGGATTGCAGACCCTACTCTCCTACAGGGTGCATCGGCGGAGTTGTGTGGTGGGTGCTTCGGTGGAGCTGAATGGTGGGTGCAACTGTGGAGCTATGTGGTGGGTGCATTGGTGGAGCTGTGTGGTGGGTGCATCTATGGAGCTGTGTGGTGGGTGCCTCGGTGGAGCTGTATGGTGGGTGCCTCGGTGGAGCTGTGTGGTGGGTGCCTCGGTGGAGCTGTGGGGTGGGTGCATCGGTGGAGCTGTGTGGTGGGTGCATTGGTGGAGCTGTGTCGGTGGAGCTGGGTGCATCGGTGGACCTGTGTTGGTGGAGCTGTGTGGTGGTTGCATCAGTGGAGCTGTGTGGTGGGTGCATCGGTGGAGCTCTGTGGTGGGTACATCGGTGGAGCTGTGTGGTGGGTGCATTGGTGGAGCTGTGTGGATGTCCTATCAGTGGAGCTGTGTGGTTGGTGCATTGGTGGAGCTGTGTGGTGGGTACATCGGTTGAGCTGTGTGGTGGGGGCATCAGGGGAGCTGGGTAGTTGGTGCATCGGTGGAGCTGTGTTGGTGGAGCTGTGTGGTGGTTGCATCGGTGGAGCTGTGTGGTGGGTGCATCGGTGGAGCTGTGTGGTGGGTGCCTCGGTCGAGCTTTGTGGTGGGTGCATCTGTGGAGCTGTGCGCTGGGTGCATCGATAGAGCTGTGTGGTGGGTGCATGGGTGGATCTGTGTGGTGGGGGCATAGGTGGAGCTGGGTGGTGGGTGCATTGGTGGAGCTGTGTGGTGGGTGCATCAGTGGAGCTGTGTGGTGGTTGCATCGATGGAGCTGTGTGGTGGGTGTATGGGTGGAGCTGTGTGGTGGGTGCATCAGTGGAGCTGTATGGTGGGTGCCTCGGTGGAGCTGTGTGGTGGGTGCATCGGTGGGGCTCTGTGGTGGGTGAATCAGTGGAGCTGTGTCTGTTGAGCTGTGTGGTGGGGGCATTGGTGGAGCTGGGTGGTGGGTGCTTCGGTGGAGCTGTGTTGGTGGAGCTGTGTGGTGGTTGCATCAGTGGAGCTGTGTGGTGGGTGCATCGGTGGAGATGTGTGGTGGGTGCATCGGTGGAGCTGTGTGGTGGGTGCATCAGTGGAGCTGTGTGGTGGGTGCATCGGTGGAGCTGTGTGGTGGGTGCCTTGGTCATGCTGTGTGGTGGGTGCATCGCCAGAGCTGTGTGGTGGGTGCATCGGCGGAGCTGTGTGGTGGGTGCATCGGCGGAGCTGTGTGGTGGGTGCATCGGCAGAGCTGTGTGGTTGGTGCTTCAGTGGAGCTGTGTAGTGGGTGCAACTGTGGAGCTGTGTGGTGGGTGCATCAATGGAGCTGTGTGGTGGGTGCATCGGTGGAGCTGTGTGGTGGGTGCATCGGTGGAGTTGTGTGGTGGGTGCATCGGTGGGGCTGTGTGGTGGGTGCATCGGTGGAGCTGTGTCAGTTGAGCTGTGTGGTGGGGGCAGCGGTGGAGCTGGGTGTTGGGTGCATCGGTGGAGCTGTGTTGGTGGAGCTGTGTGGTGGTTGCATCAGTGGAGCTGTGTGGTGGGTGCATCGGCGGAGTTGTGTGGTGGGTGCTTTTGTGGAGCTGTGTGGTGGGTGCAACTGTGGAGCTATGTGGTGGGTGCATCGGTGGAGCTGTGTGGTGGGTGCATCTGTGGAGCTGTGTGGTGGGTGCCTCGGTGGAGCTGTATGGTGGGTGCCTCAGTGGAGCTGTGTGGTGGGTGCCTCGGTGGAGCTGTGGGGTGGGTGCATCGGTGGAGCTGTGTGGTGGGTGCTTCGGTGAAGCTGTGTGGTGGGTGCATCGGTGGAGCTGTGTGGTGGGTGCATCGGTTGAGTTGTGTGGTGGGTGCCTCGGTGGAGCTGTGTCGGTGGAGCTGGGTGCATCGGTGGACCTGTGTTGGTGGAGCTGTGTGGTGGTTGCATCAGTGGAGCTGTGTGGTGGGTGCATCAGTGGAGCTCTGTGGTGGGTGCATCGGTGGAGCTGTGTGGTGGGTGCATTGGTGGAGCTGTGTGGTGGTCCTATCGGTGGAGCTTTGCGGTTGGTGCATTGGTGGAGCTGTGTGGTGGGTACATCGGTTGAGCTGTGTGGTGGGGGCATTGGTGGAGCTGGGTAGTGGGTGCATCGGTGGAGCTGTGTTGGTGGAGCTGTGTGGTGGTTGCATCGGTGGAGCTGTGTGGTGGGTGCATCAGTGGAGCTGTGTTGTGGGTGCCTCGGTCGAGCTTTGTGGTGGGTGCATCAGTGGAGCTGTGCGGTGGGTGCATCGATAGAGCTGTGTGGTGGGTGCATGGGTGGATCTGTGTGGTGGGGCATAGGTGGAGCTGGGTGGTGGGTGCATTGGTGGAGCTGTGTGGTGGGTGAATCGGTGGAGCTGTGTGGTGGGTGCATCAGTGGAGCTGTGTGGTGGTTGCATCGATGGAAGTGTGGTGGGTGCATGGGTGGAGCTGTGTGGGGGGTGCATCGGTGGAGCTGTATGGTGGGTGCTTCAGTGGAGCTGTGTGGTGGGTGCATCGGTGGAGCTCTGTGGTGGGTGAATCAGTGGAGCTGTGTCTGTTGAGCTGTGGGGCGGGGGCATTGGTGGAGCTGGGTGGTGGGTGCATCGGTGGAGCTGTGTTGGTGGAGCTGTGTGGTGGTTGCATCAGTGGAGCTGTGTGGTGGGTGCATCGGTGGAGCTGTGTGGTGGGTGCATCGGTGGAGCTGTGTGGTGGGTGCATCGGTGGAGCTGTGTGGTGGGTGCATCGGTGGAGCTGTGTGGTGGGTGCCTTGGTCGTGCTGTGTGGTGGGTGCATCGCCAGAGCTGTGTGGTGGGTGCATCGGCAGAGCTGTGTGGTGGGTGCATCGGCGGAGCTGTGTGGTGGGTGCATCGGCGGAGCTGTGTGGTGGGTGCATCGGCGGAGCTGTGTGGTGGGTGCTTCGGTGGCGCTGTGTAGTGGGTGCAACTGTGGGGCTGTGTGGTGGGTGCATCAATGGAGCTGTGTGGTGGGTGCATTGGTGGAGCTGTGTGGTGGGGGCATTGTTGGAGCTGGGTGGTGGGTGCATCGGTGGAGCTGTGTGGTGGGTGCATCGGTGGAGCTGTGTGGTGAGTGCATCGGTGGAGCTGTGTGGTGGGTGCATCGGTGGAGCTGTATGGTGGGCGCCTCGGTGGAGCTGTGTGGTGGGTGCATCGGTGGAGCTGTGTGGTGAGTGCATCGGTTGAGCTGTGTGGTGGGGGCATCGGTGGAGCTGGGTGTTGGGTGCATTGTTGGAGCTGTGTTGGTGGAGCTGTGTGGTGGTTGCATCAGTGGAGGTGTGTGGTGGGTGCATCGGTGGAGCTGTGTGGTGGGTGCATCGGCGGAGTTGTGTGGTGGGTGCTTAGGTGGAGCTGTGTGGTGAGTGCAACTGTGGAGCTATGTGGTGGGTGCATCAGTGGAGCTGTGTGGTGGGTGAATCTGTGGAGCTGTGTGGTGGGTGCCTCGGTGGAGCTGTATGGTGGTTGCCTCGGTGGAGCTGTGTGGTGGGTGCCTCAGTGGAGCTGTGTGGTGGGTGCATCGGTGGAGCTGTGTGGTGGGTGCATCGGTGGAGCTGTGTGGTGGGTGCATTGGTGGAGCTGTGTCGGTGGAGCTGGGTGCATCGGTGGACCTGTGTTGGTGGAGCTGTGTGGTGGTTGCATCAGTGGAGCTGTGTGGTGGGTGCATCGGTGGAGCTCTGTGGTGGGTACATCGGTGGAGCTGTGTGGTGGGTGCATTGGTGGAGCTGTGTGGTGGTCATATCGGTGGAGCTGTGTGGTTGGTGCATCGGTGGAGTTGGGTGGTGGGTGCATCGGTGGAGCTGTGTGGTGGGTGCCTCGGTGGAGCTGTATGGTGGGTGCCTCGGTGGAGCTGTGTGGTGGGTGCCTCAGTGGAGCTGTGTGGTGGGTGCATTGGTGGAGCTGTGTGGTGGGTGCATCGGTGGAGCTGTGTCGGTGGAGCTGGGTGCATCGGTGGAGCTGTGTTGGTGGAGCTGTTTGGTGGTTGCATCAGTAGAGCTGTGAGGTGGGTGCATCGGTGGAGCTCTGTGGTGGGTGCATCAGTGGAGCTGTGTGGTGGGTGCATTGGTGGAGCTGTGTGGTGGTCATATCGGTGGAGCTGTGTGGTTGGTGCATTGGTGGAGCTGTGTGGTGGGTACATCGGTTGAGCTGTGTGGTGGGGGCATCAGTGGAGATGGGTAGTGGGTGCATCGGTGGAGCTGTGTGGTGGTTGCATCGGTGGAGCTGTGTGGTTGGTGCATCGGTGGAGCTGTGTGGTGGGTGCCTCGGTCGAGCTTTGTGGTGGGTGCATCGGTGGAGCTGTGCGGTGGGTGCATCGATGGAGCTGTGTGGTGGGTGCATGGGTGGAGCTGTGTGGTGGGGGCATAGGTGGAGCTGGGTGGTGGGTGCATTGGTGGAGCTGTGTGGTGGGTGAATCGGTGGAGCTGTGTGGTGGGTGTATCAGTGGAGCTGTGTGGTGGTTGCATCGATGGAGCTGTGTGGTGGGTGCATCGGTGGAGCTGTGTGGTGGGTGCATCGGTGGAGCTGTATGGTGGGTGCCTCGGTGGAGCTGTGTGGTGGGTGCATCGGTGGAGCTCTGTGGTGGGTGCATCAGTGGAGCTGTGTCTGTTGAGCTGTGTGGTGGGGGCATTGGTGGAGCTGGGTGGTGGGTGCATCGGTGGAGCTGTGTTGGTGGAGCTGTGTGGTGGTTGCATCAGTGGAGCTGTGTGGTGGGTGGATCGGTGGAGCTGTGTGGTGGGTGCATCGGTTGAGCTGTGTGGTGGGTGCATCGGTGGAGCTGTGTTGTGGGTGCCTTGGTCGTGCTGTGTGGTGGGTGCAGCGCCAGAGCTGTGTGGTGGGTGCATTGGCAGAGCTGTGTGGTGGGTGCATCGGCGGAGCTGTGTGGTTGGTGCATCTGCGGAGCTGTGTGGTGGGTGCATCCGCGGAGCTGTGTGGTGGGTGCTTCGGTGGAGCTGTGTGGTGGGTGCAACTGTGGAGCTGTGTGGTGGGTGCATCAATGGAGTTGTGTGGTGGGGTCCTCGGTGGAGCTGTGTGGTGGGGGCATTGTTGGAGCTGGGTGGTGGGTGCATCGGTGGAGCTGTGTAGTGGGTGTATCGGTGGAGCTGTGTGGTAAATGCATCGGTGGAGCTCTGTGGTGGGTGCATCGGTGGAGCTGTATGGTGGGCGCCTTGGTGGAGCTGTGTGGTGGGTGCATCGGTGGAGCTGTGTGGTGAGTGCATCGGTTGAGCTGTGTGGTGGGGGCATCGGTGGAGCTGGATGTTGGGTGCATTGGTGGAGCTGTGTTGGTGGAGCTGTGTGGTGGTTGCATCAGTGGAGGTGTGTGGTGGGTGCATCGGTGGAGCTGTGTGGTGGGTGAATCTGTGGAGCAGTGTGGTGGGTGCCTCGGTGGAGCTGTATGGTGGGTGCCTCGGTGGAGCTGTGTGGTGGGTGCCTCGGTGGACCTGTGTGGTGGGTGCATCGGTGGAGCTGTGTTGGTGGAGCTGTGCGGTGGTTGCATCAGTGGAGCTGTGTGGTGGGTGCATCGGTGGAGCTGTGTGGTGGGTGCATCGGTGGAGCTGTTTGGTGGGTGCAACTGTGGAGCTGTGTGGTGGGTTCATCGGTGGAGCTGTGTGGTGGGTGAATCTGTGGAGCAGTGTGGTGGGTGCCTCGGTGGAGCTGTATGGTGGGTGCCTCGGTGGAGCTGTGTGGTGGGTGCCTCGGTGGACCTGTGTGGTGGGTGCATCGGTGGAGCTGTGTTGGTGGAGCTGTGTGGTGGTTGCATCAGTGGAGCTGTGTGGTGGGTGCATCGGTGGAGCTGTGTGGTGGGTGCATCGGTGGAGCTGTGTGGTGGGTGCATCGGTGGAGCTGTGTGGTGGGTGCATCGGTGGAGCTGTGTGGTGGGTGCCTTGGTCGTGCTGTGTGGTGGGTGCATCGCCAGAGCTGTGTGGTGGGTGCATCGGCAGAGCTGTGTGGTGGGTGCATTGCCAGAGCTGTGTGGTGGGTGCATCGGCGGAGCTGTGTGGTGGGTGCATCGGCGGAGCTGTGTGGTGGGTGCATCGGCGGAGCTGTGTGGTGGGTGCATCGGCGGAGCTGTGTGGTGGGTGCTTCGGTGGAGCTGTGTAGTGGGTGCAACTGTGGGGCTGTGTGGTGGGTGCATCAATGGAGCTGTGTGGTGGGTGCATTGGTGGAGCTGTGTGGTGGGGGCATTGTTGGAGCTGGGTGGTGGGTGCATCGGTGGAGCTGTGTGGTGGGTGCATCGGTGGAGCTGTGTGGTGAGTGCATCGGTGGCGCTGTGTGGTGGGTGCATCGGTGGAGCTGTATGGTGGGCGCCTCGGTGGAGCTGTGTGGTGGGTGCATCGGTGGAGCTGTGTGGTGAGTGCATCGGTTGAGCTGTGTGGTGGGGGCATCGGTGGAGCTGGGTGTTGGGTGCATCGTTGGAGCTGTGTTGGTGGAGCTGTGTGGTGGTTGCATCAGTGGAGGTGTGTGGTGGGTGCATCGGTGGAGCTGTGTGGTGGGTGCATCGGCGGAGTTGTGTGGTGGGTGCTTCGGTGGAGCTGTGTGGTGAGTGCAACTGTGGAGCTGTGTGGTGGGTGCATCGGTGGAGCTGTGTGGTGGGTGAATCTGTGGAGCTGTGTGGTGGGTGCCTCGGTGGAGCTGTATGGTGGGTGCCTCGGTGGAGCTGTGTGGTGGGTGCCTCGGTGGAGCTGTGTGGTGGGTGCATCGGTGGAGCTGTGTGGTGGGTGCATCGGTGGAGCTATGTGGTGGGTGCATCAGTGGAGCTGTGTGGTGGGTGCATCGGTGGAGCTGTGTCGGTTGAGCTGTGTGGTGGGGGCATCGGTGGAGCTGGGTGTTGGGTGCATCGGTGGAGCTGTGTTGGTGGAGCTGTGTGGTGGTTGCATCAGTGGAGCTGTGTGGTGGGTGCATCGGCGGAGTTGTGTGGTGGGTGCTTCGGTGGAGCTGAATGGTGGGTGCAACTGTGGAGCTATGTGGTGGGTGCATCGGTGGAGCTGTGTGGTGGGTGCATCTATGGAGCTGTGTGGTGGGTGCCTCGGTGGAGCTGTATGGTGGGTGCCTCGGTGGAGCTGTGTGGTGGGTGCCTCGGTGGAGCTGTGGGGTGGGTGCATCGGTGGAGCTGTGTGGTGGGTGCATTGGTGGAGCTGTGTCGGTGGAGCTGGGTGCATCGGTGGACCTGTGTTGGTGGAGCTGTGTGGTGGTTGCATCAGTGGAGCTGTGTGGTGGGTGCATCGGTGGAGCTCTGTGGTGGGTACATCGGTGGAGCTGTGTGGTGGGTGCATTGGTGGAGCTGTGTGGATGTCCTATCAGTGGAGCTGTGTGGTTGGTGCATTGGTGGAGCTGTGTGGTGGGTACATCGGTTGAGCTGTGTGGTGGGGGCATCAGTGGAGCTGGGTAGTTGGTGCATCGGTGGAGCTGTGTTGGTGGAGCTGTGTGGTGGTTGCATCGGTGGAGCTGTGTGGTGGGTGCATCGGTGGAGCTGTGTGGTGGGTGCCTCGGTCGAGCTTTGTGGTGGGTGCATCTGTGGAGCTGTGCGCTGGGTGCATCGATAGAGCTGTGTGGTGGGTGCATGGGTGGATCTGTGTGGTGGGGGCATAGGTGGAGCTGGGTGGTGGGTGCATTGGTGGAGCTGTGTGGTGGGTGAATCGGTGGAGCTGTGTGGTGGGTGCATCAGTGGAGCTGTGTGGTGGTTGCATCGATGGAGCTGTGTGGTGGGTGTATGGGTGGAGCTGTGTGGTGGGTGCATCAGTGGAGCTGTATGGTGGGTGCCTCGGTGGAGCTGTGTGGTGGGTGCATCGGTGGGGCTCTGTGGTGGGTGAATCAGTGGAGCTGTGTCTGTTGAGCTGTGTGGTGGGGGCATTGGTGGAGCTGGGTGGTGGGTGCTTCGGTGGAGCTGTGTTGGTGGAGCTGTGTGGTGGTTGCATCAGTGGAGCTGTGTGGTGGGTGCATCGGTGGAGATGTGTGGTGGGTGCATCGGTGGAGCTGTGTGGTGGGTGCATCAGTGGAGCTGTGTGGTGGGTGCATCGGTGGAGCTGTGTGGTGGGTGCCTTGGTCATGCTGTGTGGTGGGTGCATCGCCAGAGCTGTGTGGTGGGTGCATCGGCGGAGCTGTGTGGTGGGTGCATCGGCGGAGCTGTGTGGTGGGTGCATCGGCAGAGTTGTGTGGTTGGTGCTTCAGTGGAGCTGTGTAGTGGGTGCAACTGTGGAGCTGTGTGGTGGGTGCATCAATGGAGCTGTGTGGTGGGTGTATCGGTGGAGCTGTGTGGTGGGTGCATCGGTGGAGTTGTGTGGTGGGTGCATCGGTGGGGCTGTGTGGTGGGTGCATCGGTGGAGCTGTGTCAGTTGAGCTGTGTGGTGGGGGCAGCGGTGGAGCTGGGTGTTGGGTGCATCGGTGGAGCTGTGTTGGTGGAGCTGTGTGGTGGGTGCATCAATGGAGCTGTGTGGTGGGTGCATCGGTGGAGCTGTATGGTGGGTGCCTCAGTGGAGCTGTGTGGTGGGTGCCTCGGTGGAGCTGTGGGGTGGGTGCATCGGTGGAGCTGTGTGGTGGGTGCTTCGGTGAAGCTGTGTGGTGGGTGCATCGGTGGAGCTGTGTGGTGGGTGCATCGGTTGAGTTGTGTGGTGGGTGCCTCGGTGGAGCTGTGTCGGTGGAGCTGGGTGCATCGGTGGACCTGTGTTGGTGGAGCTGTGTGGTGGTTGCATCAGTGGAGCTGTGTGGTGGGTGCATCAGTGGAGCTCTGTGGTGGGTGCATCGGTGGAGCTGTGTGGTGGGTGCATTGGTGGAGCTGTGTGGTGGTCCTATCGGTGGAGCTTTGTGGTTGGTGCATTGGTGGAGCTGTGTGGTGGGTACATCGGTTGAGCTGTGTGGTGGGGGCATTGTTGGAGCTGGGTAGTGGGTGCATCGGTGGAGCTGTGTTGGTGGAGCTGTGTGGTGGTTGCATCGGTGGAGCTGTGTGGTGGGTGCATCAGTGGAGCTGTGTTGTGGGTGCCTCGGTCGAGCTTTGTGGTGGGTGCATCAGTGGAGCTGTGCGGTGGGTGCATCGATAGAGCTGTGTGGTGGGTGCATGGGTGGATCTGTGTGGTGGGGCATAGGTGGAGCTGGGTGGTGGGTGCATTGGTGGAGCTGTGTGGTGGGTGAATCGGTGGAGCTGTGTGGTGGGTGCATCAGTGGAGCTGTGTGGTGGTTGCATCGATGTAAGTGTGGTGGGTGCATGGGTGGAGCTGTGTGGTGGGTGCATCAGTGGAGCTGTATGGTGGGTGCCTCAGTGGAGCTGTGTGGTGGGTGCATCGGTGGAGCTCTGTGGTGGGTGAATCAGTGGAGCTGTGTCTGTTGAGCTGTGGGGTGGGGGCATTGGTGGAGCTGGGTGGTGGGTGCATCGGTGGAGCTGTGTTGGTGGAGCTGTGTGGTGGTTGCATCAGTGGAGCTGTGTGGTGGGTGCATCGGTGGAGCTGTGTGGTGGGTGCATCGGTGGAGCTGTGTGGTGGGTGCATCGGTGGAGCTGTGTGGTGGGTGCATCGGTGGAGCTGTGTGGTGGGTGCCTTGGTCGTGCTGTGTGGTGGGTGCATCGCCAGAGCTGTGTGGTGGGTGCATCGGCAGAGCTGTGTGGTGGGTGCATCGGCGGAGCTGTGTGGTGGGTGCATCGGCGGAGCTGTGTGGTGGGTGCATCGGCGGAGCTGTGTGGTGGGTGCTTCGGTGGCGCTGTGTAGTGGGTGCAACTGTGGGGCTGTGTGGTGGGTGCATCAATGGAGCTGTGTGGTGGGTGCATTGGTGGAGCTGTGTGGTGGGGGCATTGTTGGAGCTGGGTGGTGGGTGCATCGGTGGAGCTGTGTGGTGGGTGCATCGGTGGAGCTGTGTGGTGAGTGCATCGGTGGAGCTGTGTGGTGGGTGCATCGGTGGAGCTGTATGGTGGGCGCCTCGGTGGAGCTGTGTGGTGGGTGCATCGGTGCAGCTGTGTGGTGAGTGCATCGGTTGAGCTGTGTGGTGGGGGCATCGGTGGAGCTGGGTGTTGGGTGCATTGTTGGAGCTGTGTTGGTGGAGCTGTGTGGTGGTTGCATCAGTGGAGGTGTGTGGTGGGTGCATCGGTGGAGCTGTGTGGTGGGTGCATCGGCGGAGTTGTGTGGTGGGTGCTTAGGTGGAGCTGTGTGGTGAGTGCAACTGTGGAGCTATGTGGTGGGTGCATCAGTGGAGCTGTGTGGTGGGTGAATCTGTGGAGCTGTGTGGTGGGTGCCTCGGTGGAGCTGTATGGTGGTTGCCTCGGTGGAGCTGTGTGGTGGGTGCCTCAGTGGAGCTGTGTGGTGGGTGCATCGGTGGAGCTGTGTGGTGGGTGCATCGGTGGAGCTGTGTGGTGGGTGCATTGGTGGAGCTGTGTCGGTGGAGCTGGGTGCATCGGTGGACCTGTGTTGGTGGAGCTGTGTGGTGGTTGCATCAGTGGAGCTGTGTGGTGGGTGCATCGGTGGAGCTCTGTGGTGGGTACATCGGTGGAGCTGTGTGGTGGGTGCATTGGTGGAGCTGTGTGGTGGTCATATCGGTGGAGCTGTGTGGTTGGTGCATCGGTGGAGTTGGGTGGTGGGTGCATCGGTGGAGCTGTGTGGTGGGTGCCTCGGTGGAGCTGTATGGTGGGTGCCTCGGTGGAGCTGTGTGGTGGGTGCCTCAGTGGAGCTGTGTGGTGGGTGCATTGGTGGAGCTGTGTGGTGGGTGCATCGGTGGAGCTGTGTCGGTGGAGCTGGGTGCATCGGTGGAGCTGTGTTGGTGGAGCTGTTTGGTGGTTGCATCAGTAGAGCTGTGAGGTGGGTGCATCGGTGGAGCTCTGTGGTGGGTGCATCAGTGGAGCTGTGTGGTGGGTGCATTGGTGGAGCTGTGTGGTGGTCATATCGGTGGAGCTGTGTGGTTGGTGCATTGGTGGAGCTGTGTGGTGGGTACATCGGTTGAGCTGTGTGGTGGGGGCATCAGTGGAGATGGGTAGTGGGTGCATCGGTGGAGCTGTGTGGTGGTTGCATCGGTGGAGCTGTGTGGTTGGTGCATCGGTGGAGCTGTGTGGTGGGTGCCTCGGTCGAGCTTTGTGGTGGGTGCATCGGTGGAGCTGTGCGGTGGGTGCATCGATGGAGCTGTGTGGTGGGTGCATGGGTGGAGCTGTGTGGTGGGGGCATAGGTGGAGCTGGGTGGTGGGTGCATTGGTGGAGCTGTGTGGTGGGTGAATCGGTGGAGCTGTGTGGTGGGTGTATCAGTGGAGCTGTGTGGTGGTTGCATCGATGGAGCTGTGTGGTGGGTGCATCGGTGGAGCTGTGTGGTGGGTGCATCGGTGGAGCTGTATGGTGGGTGCCTCGGTGGAGCTGTGTGGTGGGTGCATCGGTGGAGCTCTGTGCTGGGTGCATCAGTGGAGCTGTGTCTGTTGAGCTGTGTGGTGGGGGCATTGGTGGAGCTGGGTGGTGGGTGCATCGGTGGAGCTGTGTTGGTGGAGCTGTGTGGTGGTTGCATCAGTGGAGCTGTGTGGTGGGTGGATCGGTGGAGCTGTGTGGTGGGTGCATCGGTTGAGCTGTGTGGTGGGTGCATCGGTGGAGCTGTGTTGTGGGTGCCTTGGTCGTGCTGTGTGGTGGGTGCAGCGCCAGAGCTGTGTGGTGGGTGCATTGGCAAAGCTGTGTGGTGGGTGCATCGGCGGAGCTGTGTGGTGGGTGCATCTGCGGAGCTGTGTGGTGGGTGCATCGGCGGAGCTGTGTGGTGGGTTCTTCGGTGGAGCTGTGTGGTGGGTGCAACTGTGGAGCTGTGTGGTGGGTGCATCAATGGAGTTGTGTGGTGGGGTCCTCGGTGGAGCTGTGTGGTGGGGGCATTGTTGGAGCTGGGTGGTGGGTGCATCGGTGGAGCTGTGTAGTGGGTGTATCGGTGGAGCTGTGTGGTAAATGCATCGGTGGAGCTCTGTGGTGGGTGCATCGGTGGAGCTGTATGGTGGGCGCCTTGGTGGAGCTGTGTGGTGGGTGCATCGGTGGAGCTGTGTGGTGAGTGCATCGGTTGAGCTGTGTGGTGGGGGCATCGGTGGAGCTGGGTGTTGGGTGCATTGGTGGAGCTGTGTTGGTGGAGCTGTGTGGTGGTTGCATCAGTGGAGGTGTGTGGTGGGTGCATCGGTGGAGCTGTGTGGTGGGTGCATCGGCGGAGTTGTGTGGTGGGTGCTTTGGTGGAGCTGTTTGGTGGGTGCAACTGTGGAGCTGTGTGGTGGGTTCATCGGTGGAGCTGTGTGGTGGGTGAATCTGTGGAGCAGTGTGGTGGGTGCCTCGGTGGAGCTGTATGGTGGGTGCCTCGGTGGAGCTGTGTGGTGGGTGCCTCGGTGGACCTGTGTGGTGGGTGCATCGGTGGAGCTGTGTGGTGGGTGCATCGGTGGAGCTGTGTCGGTGGAGCTGGGTGCATCGGTGGAGCTGTGTTGGTGGAGCTGTGTGGTGGTTGCATCAGTGGAGCTGTGTGGTGGGTGCATCGGTGGAGCTGTGTGGTGGGTGCATCGGTGGAGCTGTGTGGTGGGTGCATTGGTGGAGCTGTGTGGTGGTCGTATTGGTGTAGCTGTGTGGTTGGTGCATTGGTGGAGCTGTGTGGTGGGTACATCGGTTGAGCTGTGTGGTGGGGGCATCAGTGGAGCTGGGTGGTGGGTGCATCGGTGGAGCTGTGTTGGTGGAGCTGTTTGGTGGTTGCATCAGTGGAGCTGTGTGGTGAGTGCATCGGTGGAGCTGTGTGGTGGGTGCATTGGTGGAGCTGTGTCGGTGGAGCTCGGTGGTGGGTGCATCGGTGGAGCTGTGTTGGTGGAGCTGTGTGGTGGTTGCATCAGTGGAGCTGTGTGGTGGTTGCATCAGTGGAGCTGTGTGGTGGGTGCATCGGTGGAGCTATGTGGTGGGTGCATCGGTTGAGCTGTGTGGTGGGTGCCTCGGTGGAGCTGTGCGGTAGGTGCATCGATGGAGCTGTGCGGTGGGTGCATCGGTGGGGCTGTGTGGTGGGGGCATTGTTGGAGCTGGGTGGTGGGTGCATCAGTGGAGCTGTGTGGTGAGTGCATCGGTGGAGCTGTGTGGTGGTTGCATCGGTGGAGCTGTGTGGTGGATGCATCGGTGGAGCTGTGTGGTGGGTGCATCGGTGGAGCTGTATGGTGGGTGCCTCGGTGGAGCTGTGTGGTGGGTGCATCGGTGGAGCTGTGTGGTGGGTGCATCGGTGGAGCTGTGTTGTGGGTGCATCGGTGGAGCTGTGTCGGTTGAGCTGTGTGGTGGGGGCATCGGTGGAACTGGGTGTTGGGTGCATCGGTGGAGCTGTGTTGGCGGAGCTGTGTGGTGGTTGCATCAGTGGAGCTGTGTGGTGGGTGCATCGGTGGAGCTGTGTGGTGGGTGCATCGGTGGAGCTGTGTGGTGGGTGCATCAGTGGAGCTGTGTGTTGGGTGCATCAGTGGAGCTGTGGTGGGTGTATCGGTGGAGCTGTGTGGTGGGTGCATCGGTGGAGTTGGGTGGTGGGTGCATCGGTGGAGCTGTGTAGTGGGTGTATCGGTGGAGCTGTGTGGTAAATGCATCGGTGGAGCTCTGTGGTGGGTGCATCGGTGGAGCTGTATGGTGGGCGCCTTGGTGGAGCTGTGTGGTGGGTGCATCGGTGGAGCTGTGTGGTGAGTGCATCGGTTGAGCTGTGTGGTGGGGGCATCGGTGGAGCTGGGTGTTGGGTGCATTGGTGGAGCTGTGTTGGTGGAGCTGTGTGGTGGTTGCATCAGTGGAGGTGTGTGGTGGGTGCATCGGTGGAGCTGTGTGGTGGGTGCATCGGCGGAGTTGTGTGGTGGGTGCTTTGGTGGAGCTGTTTGGTGGGTGCAACTGTGGAGCTGTGTGGTGGGTTCATCGGTGGAGCTGTGTGGTGGGTGAATCTGTGGAGCAGTGTGGTGGGTGCCTCGGTGGAGCTGTATGGTGGGTGCCTCGGTGGAGCTGTGTGGTGGGTGCCTCGGTGGACCTGTGTGGTGGGTGCATCGGTGGAGCTGTGTGGTGGGTGCATCGGTGGAGCTGTGTCGGTGGAGCTGGGTGCATCGGTGGAGCTGTGTTGGTGGAGCTGTGTGGTGGTTGCATCAGTGGAGCTGTGTGGTGGGTGCATCGGTGGAGCTGTGTGGTGGGTGCATCGGTGGAGCTGTGTGGTGGGTGCATTGGTGGAGCTGTGTGGTGGTCGTATTGGTGTAGCTGTGTGGTTGGTGCATTGGTGGAGCTGTGTGGTGGGTACATCGGTTGAGCTGTGTGGTGGGGGCATCAGTGGAGCTGGGTGGTGGGTGCATCGGTGGAGCTGTGTTGGTGGAGCTGTTTGGTGGTTGCATCAGTGGAGCTGTGTGGTGAGTGCATCGGTGGAGCTGTGTGGTGGGTGCATTGGTGGAGCTGTGTCGGTGGAGCTCGGTGGTGGGTGCATCGGTGGAGCTGTGTTGGTGGAGCTGTGTGGTGGTTGCATCAGTGGAGCTGTGTGGTGGTTGCATCAGTGGAGCTGTGTGGTGGGTGCATCGGTGGAGCTATGTGGTGGGTGCATCGGTTGAGCTGTGTGGTGGGTGCCTCGGTGGAGCTGTGCGGTAGGTGCATCGATGGAGCTGTGCGGTGGGTGCATCGGTGGGGCTGTGTGGTGGGGGCATTGTTGGAGCTGGGTGGTGGGTGCATCAGTGGAGCTGTGTGGTGAGTGCATCGGTGGAGCTGTGTGGTGGTTGCATCGGTGGAGCTGTGTGGTGGATGCATCGGTGGAGCTGTGTGGTGGGTGCATCGGTGGAGCTGTATGGTGGGTGCCTCGGTGGAGCTGTGTGGTGGGTGCATCGGTGGAGCTGTGTGGTGGGTGCATCGGTGGAGCTGTGTTGTGGGTGCATCGGTGGAGCTGTGTCGGTTGAGCTGTGTGGTGGGGGCATCGGTGGAACTGGGTGTTGGGTGCATCGGTGGAGCTGTGTTGGCGGAGCTGTGTGGTGGTTGCATCAGTGGAGCTGTGTGGTGGGTGCATCGGTGGAGCTGTGTGGTGGGTGCATCGGTGGAGCTGTGTGGTGGGTGCATCAGTGGAGCTGTGTGTTGGGTGCATCAGTGGAGCTGTGGTGGGTGTATCGGTGGAGCTGTGTGGTGGGTGCATCGGTGGAGTTGGGTGGTGGGTGCATCGGTGGAGCTGTGTGGTGGGTGCATCGGTGGAGCTGTGTGGTGGGTGCATCGGTGGAGCTGTGTGGTGGGTGCATCGGTGGAGCTGTGTCAGTTGAGCTGTGTGGTGGGGGCATCGGTGGAGCTGGGTGTTGGGTGCATCGGTGGAGCTGTGTTGGTGGAGCTCTGTGGTGGTTGCATCAGTGGAGCTGTGTGGTGGGTGCATCGGCGGAGTTGTGTGGTGGGTGCTTCGGTGGAGCTGTGTGGTGGGTGCAACTGTGGAGCTATGTGGTGGGTGCATCGGTGGAGTTGTGTGGTGGGTGCATCTGTGGAGCTGTGTGGTGGGTGCCTCAGTGGAGCTGTATGGTGGGTGCCTCGGTGGAGCTGTGTGGTGGGTGCCTCGGTGGAGCTGTGGGGTGGGTGCATCGGTGGAGCTGTGTGGTGGGTGCTTCGGTGAAGCTGTGTGGTGGGTGCATCGGTGGAGCTGTGTGGTGGGTGCATCGGTTGAGCTGTGTGGTGGGTGCCTCGGTGGAGCTGTGTCGGTGGAGCTGGGTGCATCGGTGGACCTGTGTTGGTGGAGCTGTGTGGTGGTTGCATCAGTGGAGCTGTGTGGTGGGTGCATCGGTGGAGCTCTGTGGTGGGTGCATCGGTGGAGCTGTGTGGTGGGTGCATTGGTGGAGCTGTGTGGTGGTCCTATCGGTGGAGCTGTGTGGTTGGTGCATTGGTGGAGCTGTGTGGTGGGTACATCGGTTGAGCTGTGTGGTGGGGGCATTGGTGGAGCTGGGTAGTGGGTGCATCGGTGGAGCTGTGTTGGTGGAGCTGTGTGGTGGTTGCATCGGTGGAGCTGTGTGGTGGGTGCATCAGTGGAGCTGTGTGGTGGGTGCCTCGGTCGAGCTTTGTGGTGGTTGCATCAGTGGAGCTGTGCTGTGGGTGCATCGATAGAGCTGTGTGGTGGGTGCATGGGTGGATCTGTGTGGTGGGTGCATTGGTGGAGCTGTGTGGTGGTCATATCGGTGGAGCTGTGTGGTTGGTGCATTGGTGGAGCTGTGTGGTGGGTACATCGGTTGAGCTGTGTGGTGGGGGCATCAGTGGAGATGGGTAGTGGGTGCATCGGTGGAGCTGTGTGGTGGTTGCATCGGTGGAGCTGTGTGGTTGGTGCATCGGTGGAGCTGTGTGGTGGGTGCCTCGGTCGAGCTTTGTGGTGGGTGCATCGGTGGAGCTGTGCGGTGGGTGCATCGATGGAGCTGTGTGGTGGGTGCATGGGTGGAGCTGTGTGGTGGGGGCATAGGTGGAGCTGGGTGGTGGGTGCATTGGTGGAGCTGTGTGGTGGGTGAATCGGTGAAGCTGTGTGGTGGGTGTATCAGTGGAGCTGTGTGGTGGTTGCATCGATGGAGCTGTGTGGTGGGTGCATCGGTGGAGCTGTGTGGTGGGTGCATCGGTGGAGCTGTATGGTGGGTGCCTCGGTGGAGCTGTGTGGTGGGTGCATCGGTGGAGCTCTGTGGTGGGTGCATCAGTGGAGCTGTGTCTGTTGAGCTGTGTGGTGGGGGCATTGGTGGAGCTGGGTGGTGGGTGCATCGGTGGAGCTGTGTTGGTGGAGCTGTGTGGTGGTTGCATCAGTGGAGCTGTGTGGTGGGTGGATCGGTGGAGCTGTGTGGTGGGTGCATCGGTTGAGCTGTGTGGTGGGTGCATCGGTGGAGCTGTGTTGTGGGTGCCTTGGTCGTGCTGTGTGGTGGGTGCAGCGCCAGAGCTGTGTGGTGGGTGCATTGGCAGAGCTGTGTGGTGGGTGCATCGGCGGAGCTGTGTGGTGGGTGCATCTGCGGAGCTGTGTGGTGGGTGCATCGGCGGAGCTGTGTGGTGGGTGCTTCGGTGGAGCTGTGTGGTGGGTGCAACTGTGGAGCTGTGTGGTGGTTGCATCAATGGAGTTGTGTGGTGGGGTCCTCGGTGGAGCTGTGTGGTGGGGGCATTGTTGGAGCTGTGTTGGTGGAGCTGTGTGGTGGTTGCATCAGTGGAGGTGTGTGGTGGGTGCATCGGTGGAGCTGTGTGGTGGGTGCATCGGCGGAGTTGTGTGGTGGGTGCTTTGGTGGAGCTGTTTGGTGGGTGCAACTGTGGAGCTGTGTGGTGGGTTCATCGGTGGAGCTGTGTGGTGGGTGAATCTGTGGAGCAGTGTGGTGGGTGCCTCGGTGGAGCTGTATGGTGGGTGCCTCGGTGGAGCTGTGTGGTGGGGGCATCAGTGGAGCTGGGTGGTGGGTGCATCGGTGGAGCTGTGTTGGTGGAGCTGTTTGGTGGTTGCATCAGTGGAGCTGTGTGGTGAGTGCATCGGTGGAGCTGTGTGGTGGGTGCATTGGTGGAGCTGTGTCGGTGGAGCTCGGTGGTGGGTGCATCGGTGGAGCTGTGTTGGTGGAGCTGTGTGGTGGTTGCATCAGTGGAGCTGTGTGGTGGTTGCATCAGTGGAGCTGTGTGGTGGGTGCATCGGTGAAGCTGTGTGGTGGGTGCATCGGTGGAGCTATGTGGTGGGTGCATCGGTTGAGCTGTGTGGTGGGTGCCTCGGTGGAGCTGTGCGGTAAGTGCATCGATGGAGCTGTGCGGTGGGTGCATCGGTGGGGCTGTGTGGTGGGGGCATTGTTGGAGCTGGGTGGTGGGTGCATCAGTGGAGCTGTGTGGTGAGTGCATCGGTGGAGCTGTGTGGTGGTTGCATCGGTGGAGCTGTGTGGTGGATGCATCGGTGGAGCTGTGTGGTGGGTGCATCGGTGGAGCTGTATGGTGGGTGCCTCGGTGGAGCTGTGTGGTGGGTGCAACGGTGGAGCTGTGTGGTGGGTGCATCGGTGGAGCTGTGTTGTGGGTGCATCAGTGGAGCTGTGTCGGTTGAGCTGTGTGGTGGGGGCATCGGTGGAACTGGGTGTTGGGTGCATCGGTGGAGCTGTGTTGGCGGAGCTGTGTGGTGGTTGCATCAGTGGAGCTGTGTGGTGGGTGCATCGGTGGAGCTGTGTGGTGGGTGCATCGGTGGAGCTGTGTGGTGGGTGCATCAGTGGAGCTGTGTGTTGGGTGCATCAGTGGAGCTGTGGTGGGTGTATCGGTGGAGCTGTGTGGTGGGTGCATCGGTGGAGTTGGGTGGTGGGTGCATCGGTGGAGCTGTGTGGTGGGTGCATCGGTGGAGCTGTGTGGTGGGTGCATCGGTGGAGCTGTGTGGTGGGTGCATCGGTGGAGCTGTGTCAGTTGAGCTGTGTGGTGGGGGCATCGGTGGAGCTGGGTGTTGGGTGCATCAGTGGAGCTGTGTTGGTGGAGCTCTGTGGTGGTTGCATCAGTGGAGCTGTGTGGTGGGTGCATCGGCGGAGTTGTGTGGTGGGTGCTTCGGTGGAGCTGTGTGGTGGGTGCAACTGTGGAGCTATGTGGTGGGTGCATCGGTGGAGTTGTGTGGTGGGTGCATCTGTGGAGCTGTGTGGTGGGTGCCTCAGTGGAGCTGTATGGTGGGTGCCTCGGTGGAGCTGTGTGGTGGGTGCCTCGGTGGAGCTGTGGGGTGGGTGCATCGGTGGAGCTGTGTGGTGGGTGCTTCGGTGAAGCTGTGTGGTGGGTGCATCGGTGGAGCTGTGTGGTGGGTGCATCGGTTGAGCTGTGTGGTGGGTGCCTCGGTGGAGCTGTGTCGGTGGAGCTGGGTGCATCGGTGGAGCTGTGTGGTGGTTGCATCAGTGGAGCTGTGTGGTGGGTGCATCGGTGGAGCTCTGTGGTGGGTGCATCGGTGGAGCTGTGTGGTGGGTGCATTGGTGGAGCTGTGTGGTGGTCCTATCGGTGGAGCTGTGTGGTTGGTGCATTGGTGGAGCTGTATGGTGGGTACATCGGTTGAGCTGTGTGGTGGGGGCATTGGTGGAGCTGGGTAGTGGGTGCATCGGTGGAGCTGTGTTGGTGGAGCTGTGTGGTGGTTGCATCCGTGGAGCTGTGTGGTGGGTGCATCAGTGGAGCTGTGTGGTGGGTGCCTCGGTCGAGCTTTGTGGTGGGTGCATCAGTGGAGCTGTGCGGTGGGTGCATCGATAGAGCTCTGTGGTGGGTGCATGGGTGGATCTGTGTGGTGGGGGCATAGGTGGAGCTGGGTGGTGGGTGCATTGGTGGAGCTGTGTGGTGGGTGAATCGGTGGAGCTGTGTGGTGGGTGCATCAGTGGAGCTCTGTGGTGGTTGCATCGATGGAGCTGTGTGGTGGGTGCATGGGTGGAGCTGTGTGGTGGGTGCATCGGTGGAGCTGTATGGTGGGTGCCTCGGTGGAGCTGTGTGGTGGGTGCATCAGTGGAGCTCTGTGGTGGGTGAATCAGTGGAGCTGTGTCTGTTGAGCTGTGGGGTGGGGGCATTGGTGGAGCTGGGTGGTGGGTGCATCAGTGGAGCTGTGTTGGTGGAGCTGTGTGGTGGTTGCATCAGTGGAGCTGTGTGGTGGGTGCATCGGTGGAGCTGTGTGGTGGGTGCATCGGTGGAGCTGTGTGGTGGGTGCATCGGTGGAGCTGTGTGGTGGGTGCATCGGTGGAGCTGTGTCAGTTGAGCTGTGTGGTGGGGGCATCGGTGGAGCTGGGTGTTGGGTGCATCGGTGGAGCTGTGTTGGTGGAGCTCTGTGGTGGTTGCATCAGTGGAGCTGTGTGGTGGGTGCATCGGCGGAGTTGTGTGGTGGGTGCTTCGGTGGAGCTGTGTGGTGGGTGCAACTGTGGAGCTATGTGGTGGGTGCATCGGTGGAGTTGTGTGGTGGGTGCATCTGTGGAGCTGTGTGGTGGGTGCCTCAGTGGAGCTGTATGGTGGGTGCCTCGGTGGAGCTGTGTGGTGGGTGCCTCGGTGGAGCTGTGGGGTGGGTGCATCGGTGGAGCTGTGTGGTGGGTGCTTCGGTGAAGCTGTGTGGTGGGTGCATCGGTGGAGCTGTGTGGTGGGTGCATCGGTTGAGCTGTGTGGTGGGTGCCTCGGTGGAGCTGTGTCGGTGGAGCTGGGTGCATCGGTGGAGCTGTGTGGTGGTTGCATCAGTGGAGCTGTGTGGTGGGTGCATCGGCGGAGTTGTGTGGTGGGTGCTTCGGTGGAGCTGTGTGGTGGGTGCAACTGTGGAGCTATGTGGTGGGTGCATCGGTGGAGTTGTGTGGTGGGTGCATCTGTGGAGCTGTGTGGTGGGTGCCTCAGTGGAGCTGTATGGTGGGTGCCTCGGTGGAGCTGTGTGGTGGGTGCCTCGGTGGAGCTGTGGGGTGGGTGCATCGGTGGAGCTGTGTGGTGGGTGCTTCGGTGAAGCTGTGTGGTGGGTGCATCGGTGGAGCTGTGTGGTGGGTGCATCGGTTGAGCTGTGCGGTGGGTGCCTCGGTGGAGCTGTGTCGGTGGAGCTGGGTGCATCGGTGGAGCTGTGTGGTGGTTGCATCAGTGGAGCTGTGTGGTGGGTGCATCGGTGGAGCTCTGTGGTGGGTGCATCGGTGGAGCTGTGTGGTGGGTGCATTGGTGGAGCTGTGTGGTGGTCCTATCGGTGGAGCTGTGTGGTTGGTGCATTGGTGGAGCTGTATGGTGGGTACATCGGTTGAGCTGTGTGGTGGGGGCATTGGTGGAGCTGGGTAGTGGGTGCATCGGTGGAGCTGTGTTGGTGGAGCTGTGTGGTGGTTGCATCCGTGGAGCTGTGTGGTGGGTGCATCAGTGGAGCTGTGTGGTGGGTGCCTCGGTCGAGCTTTGTGGTGGGTGCATCAGTGGAGCTGTGCGGTGGGTGCATCGATAGAGCTCTGTGGTGGGTGCATGGGTGGATCTGTGTGGTGGGGGCATAGGTGGAGCTGGGTGGTGGGTGCATTGGTGGAGCTGTGTGGTGGGTGAATCGGTGGAGCTGTGTGGTGGGTGCATCAGTGGAGCTCTGTGGTGGTTGCATCGATGGAGCTGTGTGGTGGGTGCATGGGTGGAGCTGTGTGGTGGGTGCATCGGTGGAGCTGTATGGTGGGTGCCTCGGTGGAGCTGTGTGGTGGGTGCATCAGTGGAGCTCTGTGGTGGGTGAATCAGTGGAGCTGTGTCTGTTGAGCTGTGGGGTGGGGGCATTGGTGGAGCTGGGTGGTGGGTGCATCAGTGGAGCTGTGTTGGTGGAGCTGTGTGGTGGTTGCATCAGTGGAGCTGTGTGGTGGGTGCATCGGTGGAGCTGTGTGGTGGGTGCATCGGTGGAGCTGTGTGGTGGGTGCATCGGTGGAGCTGTGTGGTGGGTGCATCGGTGGAGCTGTGTCAGTTGAGCTGTGTGGTGGGGGCATCGGTGGAGCTGGGTGTTGGGTGCATCGGTGGAGCTGTGTTGGTGGAGCTCTGTGGTGGTTGCATCAGTGGAGCTGTGTGGTGGGTGCATCGGCGGAGTTGTGTGGTGGGTGCTTCGGTGGAGCTGTGTGGTGGGTGCAACTGTGGAGCTATGTGGTGGGTGCATCGGTGGAGTTGTGTGGTGGGTGCATCTGTGGAGCTGTGTGGTGGGTGCCTCAGTGGAGCTGTATGGTGGGTGCCTCGGTGGAGCTGTGTGGTGGGTGCCTCGGTGGAGCTGTGGGGTGGGTGCATCGGTGGAGCTGTGTGGTGGGTGCTTCGGTGAAGCTGTGTGGTGGGTGCATCGGTGGAGCTGTGTGGTGGGTGCATTGGTTGAGCTGTGTGGTGGGTGCCTCGGTGGAGCTGTGTCGGTGGAGCTGGGTGCATCGGTGGAGCTGTGTGGTGGTTGCATCAGTGGAGCTGTGTGGTGGGTGCATCGGTGGAGCTCTGTGGTGGGTGCATCGGTGGAGCTGTGTGGTGGGTGCATTGGTGGAGCTGTGTGGTGGTCCTATCGGTGGAGCTGTGTGGTTGGTGCATTGGTGGAGCTGTATGGTGGGTACATCGGTTGAGCTGTGTGGTGGGGGCATTGGTGGAGCTGGGTAGTGGGTGCATCGGTGGAGCTGTGTTGGTGGAGCTGTGTGGTGGTTGCATCCGTGGAGCTGTGTGGTGGGTGCATCAGTGGAGCTGTGTGGTGGGTGCCTTGGTCGAGCTTTGTGGTGGGTGCATCAGTGGAGCTGTGCGGTGGGTGCATCGATAGAGCTGTGTGGTGGGTGCATGGGTGGATCTGTGTGGTGGGGGCATAGGTGGAGCTGGGTGGTGGGTGCATTGGTGGAGCTGTGTGGTGGGTGAATCGGTGGAGCTGTGTGGTGGGTGCATCAGTGGAGCTCTGTGGTGGTTGCATCGATGGAGCTGTGTGGTGGGTGCATGGGTGGAGCTGTGTGGTGGGTGCATCGGTGGAGCTGTATGGTGGGTGCCTCGGTGGAGCTGTGTGGTGGGTGCATCAGTGGAGCTCTGTGGTGGGTGAATCAGTGGAGCTGTGTCTGTTGAGCTGTGGGGTGGGGGCATTGGTGGAGCTGGGTGGTGGGTGCATCAGTGGAGCTGTGTTGGTGGAGCTGTGTGGTGGTTGCATCAGTGGAGCTGTGTGGTGGGTGCATCGGTGGAGCTGTGTGGTGGGTGCATCGGTGGAGCTGTGTGGTGGGTGCATCGGTGGAGCTGTGTGGTGGGTGCATCGGTGGAGCTGTGTGGTGGGTGCCTTGGTCGTGCTGTGTGGTGGGTGCATCGCAAGAGCTGTGTGGTGGGTGCATCGGCAGAGCTGTGTGGTGGGTGCATCGCCAGAGCTGTGTGGTGGGTGCATAGGCGGAGCTGTGTGGTGGGTGCATCGGCGGAGCTGTGTGGTGGGTGCATCGGCGGAGCTGTGTGGTGGGTGCTTCGGTGGAGCTTTGTAGTGGGTGCAACTGTGGGGCTGTGTGGTGGGTGCATCAATGGAGCTGTGTGGTGGGTGCATTGGTGGAGCTGTGTGGTGGGGGCATTGTTGGAGCTGGGTGGTGGGTGCATCGGTGGAGCTGTGTGGTGGGTGCATTGGTGGAGCTGTGTGGTGAGTGCATCGGTGGCGCTGTGTGGTGGGTGCATCGGTGGAGCTGTATGGTGGGCGCCTCGGTGGAGCTGTGTGGTGGGTGCATCGGTGGAGCTGTGTGGTGAGTGCATCGGTTGAGCTGTGTGGTGGGGGCATCGGTGGAGCTGGGTGTTGGGTGCATCGTTGGAGCTGTGTTGGTGGAGCTGTGTGGTGGTTGCATCAGTGGAGGTGTGTGGTGGGTGCATCGGTGGAGCTGTGTGGTGGGTGCATCGGCGGAGTTGTGTGGTGGGTGCTTCGGTGGAGCTGTGTGGTGAGTGCAACTGTGGAGCTGTGTGGTGGGTGCATCGGTGGAGCTGTGTGGTGGGTGAATCTGTGGAGCTGTGTGGTGGGTGCCTCGGTGGAGCTGTATGGTGGGTGCCTCGGTGGAGCTGTGTGGTGGGTGCCTCGGTGGAGCTGTGTGGTGGGTGCATCGGTGGAGCTGTGTGGTGGGTGCATCGGTGGAGCTGTGTGGTGGGTGCATCGGTGGAGCTGTGTTCTGGGTGCATCGGTGGAGCTGTGTCGGTTGAGCTGTGTGGTGGGGGCATCGGTGGAGCTGGGTGTTGGGTGCATCGGTGGAGCTGTGTTGGTGGAGCTGTGTGGTGGTTGCATCAGTGGAGCTGTGTGGTGGGTGCATCGGCGGAGTTGTGTGGTGGGTGCTTCGGTGGAGCTGAATGGTGGGTGCAACTGTGGAGCTATGTGGTGGGTGCATCGGTGGAGCTGTGTGGTGGGTGCATCTGTGGAGCTGTGTGGTGGGTGCCTCGGTGGAGCTGTATGGTGGGTGCCTCGGTGGAGCTGTGTGGTGGGTGCCTCGGTGGAGCTGTGGGGTGGGTGCATTGGTGGAGCTGTGTGGTGGGTGCATTGGTGGAGCTGTGTCGGTGGAGCTGGGTGCATCGGTGGACCTTTGTTGGTGGAGCTGTGTGGTGGTTGCATCAGTGGAGCTGTGTGGTGAGTGCATCGGTGGAGCTCTGTGGTGGGTACATCCGTGGAGCTGTGTGGTGGGTGCATTGGTGGAGCTGTGTGGTGGTCCTATCAGTGGAGCTGTGTGGTTGGTGCATTGGTGGAGCTGTGTGGTGGGTACATCGGTTGAGCTGTGTGGTGGGGGCATCAGTGGAGCTGGGTAGTTGGTGCATCGGTGGAGCTGTGTTGGTGGAGCTGTGTGGTGGTTGCATCGGTGGAGCTGTGTGCTGGGTGCATCGGTGGAGCTGTGTGGTGGGTGCCTCGGTCGAGCTTTGTGGTGGGTGCATCTGTGGAGCTGTGCGCTGGGTGCATCGATAGAGCTGTGTGGTGGGTGCATGGGTGGATCTGTGTGGTGGGGGCATAGGTGGAGCTGGGTGCATTGGTGGAGCTGTGTGGTGGGTGAATCGGTGGAGCTGTGTGGTGGGTGCATCAGTGGAGCTGTGTGGTGGTTGCATCGATGGAGCTGTGTGGTGGGTGTATGGGTGGAGCTGTGTGGTGGGTGCATCAGTGGAGCTGTATGGTGGGTGCCTCGGTGGAGCTGTGTGGTGGGTGCATCGGTGGAGCTCTGTGGTGGGTGAATCAGTGGAGCTGTGTCTGTTGAGCTGTGTGGTGGGGGCATTGGTGGAGCTGGGTGGTGGGTGCTTCGGTGGAGCTGTGTTGGTGGAGCTGTGTGGTGGTTGCATCAGTGGAGCTGTGTGGTGGGTGCATCGGTGGAGATGTGTGGTGGGTGCATCAGTGGAGCTGTGTGGTGGGTGCATCGGTGGAGCTGTGTGGTGGGTGCCTTGGTCATGCTGTGTGGTGGGTGCATCGCCAGAGCTGTGTGGTGGGTGCATCGGCGGAGATGTGTGGTGGGTGCATCGGCGGAGCTGTGTGGTGGGTGCATCGGCGGAGCTGTGTGGTTGGTGCTTCAGTGGAGCTGTGTAGTGGGTGCAACTGTGGAGCTGTGTGGTGGGTGCATCAATGGAGCTGTGTGGTGGGTGCATCGGTGGAGCTGTGTGGTGGGTGCATCGGTGGAGCTGTGTGGTGGGTGCATCGGTGGAGCTGTGTGGTGGGTGCATCGGTGGAGCTGTGTCAGTTGAGCTGTGTGGTGGGGGCATCGGTGGAGCTGGGTGTTGGGTGCATCGGTGGAGCTGTGTTGGTGGAGCTGTGTGGTGGTTGCATCAGTGGAGCTGTGTGGTGGGTGCATCGGCGGAGTTGTGTGGTGGGTGCTTTTGTGGAGCTGTGTGGTGGGTGCAACTGTGGAGCTATGTGGTGGGTGCATCGGTGGAGCTGTGTGGTGGGTGCATCTGTGGAGCTGTGTGGTGGGTGCCTCGGTGGAGCTGTATGGTGGGTGCCTCAGTGGAGCTGTGTGGTGGGTGCCTCGGTGGAGCTGTGGGGTGGGTGCATCGGTGGAGCTGTGTGGTGGGTGCTTCGGTGAAGCTGTGTGGTGGGTGCATCGGTGGAGCTGTGTGGTGGGTGCATCGGTTGAGTTGTGTGGTGGGTGCCTCGGTGGAGCTGTGTCGGTGGAGCTGGGTGCATCGGGGGACCTGTGTTGGTGGAGCTGTGTGGTGGTTGCATCAGTGGAGCTGTGTGGTGGGTGCATCGGTGGAGCTCTGTGGTGGGTGCATCGGTGGAGCTGTGTGGTGGGTGCATTGGTGGAGCTGTGTGGTGGTCCTATCGGTGGAGCTGTGTGGTTGGTGCATTGGTGGAGCTGTGTGGTGGGTACATCGGTTGAGCTGTGTGGTGGGGGCATTGGTGGAGCTGGGTAGTGGGTGCATCGGTGGAGCTGTGTTGGTGGAGCTGTGTGGTGGTTGCATCGGTGGAGCTGTGTGGTGGGTGCATCAGTGGAGCTGTGTTGTGGGTGCCTCGGTCGAGCTTTGTGGTGGGTGCATCAGTGGAGCTGTGCAGTGGGTGCATCGATAGAGCTGTGTGGTGGGTGCATGGGTGGATCTGTGTGGTGGGGGCATAGGTGGAGCTGGGTGGTGGGTGCATTGGTGGAGCTGTGTGGTGGGTGAATCGGTGGAGCTGTGTGGTGGGTGCATCAGTGGAGCTGTGTGGTGGTTGCATCGATGGAAGTGTGGTGGGTGCATGGGTGGAGCTGTGTGGTGGGTGCATCGGTTGAGCTGTATGGTGGGTGCCTCGGTGGAGCTGTGTGGTGGGTGCATCGGTGGAGCTCTGTGGTGGGTGAATCAGTGGAGCTGTGTCTGTTGAGCTGTGGGGTGGGGGCATTTGTGGAGCTGGGTGGTGGGTGCATCGGTGGAGCTGTGTTGGTGGAGCTGTGTGGTGGTTGCATCAGTGGAGCTGTGTGGTGGGTGCATCGGTGGAGCTGTGTGGTGGGTGCATCGGTGGAGCTGTGTGGTGGGTGCATCGGTGGAGCTGTGTGGTGGGTGCATCGGTGGAGCTGAGTGGTGGGTGCCTTGGTCGTGCTGTGTGGTGGGTGCATCGCCAGAGCTGTGTGGTGGGTGCATCGGCAGAGCTGTGTGGTGGGTGCATCGGCGGAGCTGTGTGGTGGGTGCATCGGCGGAGCTGTGTGGTGGGTGCATCGGCGGAGCTGTGTGGTGGGTGCTTCGGTGGCGCTGTGTAGTGGGTGCAACTGTGGGGCTGTGTGGTGGGTGCATCAATGGAGCTGTGTGGTGGGTGCATTGGTGGAGCTGTGTGGTGGGGGCATTGTTGGAGCTGGGTGGTGGGTGCATCGGTGGAGCTGTGTGGTGGGTGCATCGGTGGAGCTGTGTGGTGAGTGCATCGGTGGAGCTGTGTGGTGGGTGCATCGGTGGAGCTGTATGGTGGGCGCCTCGGTGGAGCTGTGTGGTGGGTGCATCGGTGGAGCTGTGTGGTGAGTGCATCGGTTGAGCTGTGTGGTGGGGGCATCGGTGGAGCTGGGTGTTGGGTGCATTGTTGGAGCTGTGTTGGTGGAGCTGTGTGGTGGTTGCATC